>NC_044058.1:25237962-25442962 GCF_902167405.1 Gadus morhua | reverse complement strand
GTAGCCAATGGCGAACCTACATGTGTCCCTGACCCCGCCCCGTATCCAGTCCCCGCAGCCCGGTCTGAAAACAAACTATCTGCTAGTCTGGAGACCCCACAAACCACTTCCAGCTGTCTGTCCCCCCCCCAGCCCCCCACCTCCGGTGACGCCAACCTGATACCATGGGGCAAGCCGGGGTGAGGGGTCGGGCCTCCAGGAAAATGCACAGCATGTAACCCACACTGTGAGCATTATAGTCAGAAATGCCCATGGTCAAAAACGGAAAGATTACCGTGTGCACAGCACCTCCTCTCTGGCGCTTTTACTTTTAACATCTCACTTTACATCCACTATTACAAAGTCCTCACCGTGTACTGTTACCCCGGCGTAAAGCAGGAGAAGAATCGCACTGCCCGGTTCATGGTACTACTGGAAATAGACACAATACTGCGGGGGGACAATACTGACTACGGCCTACTGTGTGAACGCATACAGGCTGTTTAGTGTATACGTCTGCTGCTGCTGTGTCCATGTCGCTGTCCCGGCACCCAGCACGCTCCATGCAACAATCAGTCTGTGAATATAACCACGGAGGCCCCATGCATGGCGAACTCAGGTACAGAAGTGGTTACAGTCCGTGGCTGTTGACAAGTGATGCGCTGACAATGTATAATGCAAACGCCATCTGGAATGTTGCGCTCGGCGTCCTCTCCATTAAAGAGATGAATGTGTCTCTGAGAATGTCCAGAGAGCCGAGCGTAGACGCATTCTTATCTAATCCCCCCTGGTACAAAAGGATCCCGGGCAGGCCGTAACTGAATCTCTACCGTTCAAGTGCAATAAACAAGTATGAGGACGTCTCCAACACGCATTCACCGCTGCTGAGCAGAGAGCAGGAAGTGGGGATCTTTTTCTTTATTTGCTTTGAGACATAAGCTTGATTACAAACAAACAAGGCCACAGACAGACAGACAGACAGACAGACAGACAGACAGACAGACAGACAGACAGACAGACAGACATGCACACACAAACACCTCCGCCTATGTTATCTGATCATCTGTAGTATCAGATTCTTCTGTTCTTAATATCGGTTCGGAAAAAAAGAAAAAAAAGTATTGCTCGCGACAAGATCTCCGAAACATATATATTTATGCTTGTCTTCAGGTTTTGTTTTGGGTTATTTCCTTTAATGTTTAGTTGTTGTTGAAAAGTAAGGCATAAATAGGCAATTTAGTTGATTAATGATGACAGCTTTCTCCCAGCTTTGCTGATTCAAACAATTCCCAATATATGTGTGTCCCTGTATGTGTGTGTCTCCACCATCAAAACAACAGAACTCGCTACCGGTAACAAGCGATCAATAGTGAGCGGGAACCCACACAGAGAGCAAAGGACAAGGAGAGTGACCAAAAGCTGTCAGGATGTGAGGTATGAAAATGTCGCCAGTCGCTCCATTGTGGCTGCAGACCCCTCACATGGTTTCCTGGAGCTCTTGAGAGGACACGGTGTAGAATGAAGGATGCTGTGGTGACGAGAGAGAGAGAGAGAGAGAGAGAGCGAGAGAGAGAGAGAGAGAGAGAGAGAGAGAGAGAGAGAGAGAGAGAGAGAGAGAGAGAGAGAGAGAGAGAGAGAGAGAGAGAGAGAAAGTGTTAACATTTTGGGTTTTTTTTTGTTAAGGAGGGGAGCGCTTTATCATGCCTCTCATCCAAACCCTTACCTCCCCTTTTGGACCTTTAGGAGCATCCTGTGACCTCTGACCCCCCTGGACAATGGAGGCCAGGACGTTTCCCAGTGAGCAGCGAGGGAGCCAACAACAGGAACATGAGGGGTGCTCCTGGGAAACAAACTGTTTATTGTGCGACAGGATGGACAGGCCCCCTTGTCCAACTCACTTACTTTCAAACACACACACACACACACACACACACACACACACACACACACACACACACACACACACACACACACACACACACACACACACACACACACACACACACACACACACACACACACAAGCTCACATGCTCACACACCTATACACAACTAAACTTGCACCTTTCAAAAAACAAAGGTTTTTGTTTTCCATTGACATACACTGTAATCTCAACTCTATTCTCTCCAATCTTTTGTGTTCCTGGTATACAGTTAGAGGAAGGAAAGCTGTTATCATGCTGGTACTGCTTATGGTGGTAATGGTGGCTTGTGTGTGTGTGTGTGTGTGTGTGTGTGTGTGTGTGTGTGTGTGTGTGTGTGTGTGTGTGTGTGTGTGTGTGTGTGTGTGTTTGTGTGTGTGTGTGTGTGTGTGTGTGTGTGTGTGTGTGCGTGGGTTTTTGTATGTGTGCGTGTGTGCGTGTGTGCGTGGGTTTTTGTATGTGTGCGCGCATGCTTCAGTGTGGCGCAAGTTTACAAAGATAACGAGCTCTCTCTACAAGGACTTCTCGACTCCTCTTCCCTGCTCATTGTTCCTGTTTGCTATTTGGTGGTATTAAGGTTGGCTCCTGTGTGGACCTAGCTTTTAACCAAATGTACTTGACATGTGGAGCAAGTAAAAATGTGTGGTGTTTCTTTTTCGAGCACAGACGTCGCCTGGGTGCAATTGCTTTCAAGGGCAAATTCAATAGGGGGGGCTGCTTGTGAAGAAATGCTCGGTTTGGATTGGTGGTCCATTCATTCATTTAATATAAAGCACAATGTAAGCAACGTGTCATCTTGTGTTTGGAAAAGCTCCAGCATTGTCAGCAACAATTCTTTTACATCTTTATCTTATCAGTAAGGAGCATTGCAAACGCAAAGTAAATATTTGACTACATTTATAATTTTATATATATATATATATATATATATATATATATATATATATATATATATATATATATATATATATATTATGTCTTTGTCTGGAATCCGACACTTTTCCTCCAGAAAGTCTTCCTCATAGATTGATGTGTTTTCTAAATGCGGTTTGTTGGATATATCATTCAGCAAACACGCAGACAAACGGAAGATCTTAACATTGTCTCATCAAACTCGTGTTTACTGACACATTTCTTCGTATGCCCACGATTCAGCTCATTAGTTTACATCAAGACAGTCGTGCTGATAACGGTACCAAAGCCCATTCTCTGTTACTGCCACTGCCTATCTGTAGTGGAGGAAATCCCTTCTTTGTCTCCTAAGGAAGTTTAGCAAACTAGGGAAACCTGAATATGTCATCAGAATTTGAACAGCTGGAACACATTTGGCAATAATTACACACGCAGAGCCATAAGTGTATTAGTCAACACTCTAGAATAGCTATTAACCAAAGCTCTAGAGGCTACTCATTGCAAGAGCACCACAGTAAAATAGTTTCCATAGTTGTCAATCAAGTGCCAGACCTGTGGTAAAAGAGATGAACGTTGGGGGCTTTGGGGAATGTTCTTTAAGCACTGACTCCGCAGAGAATTGATGGTTTTATTTGTGTTGATTTGTCATGCACAACCCGATGCATCTCATTTGACTGCGTCAGACATCATCAATTCTGGACCAACACAAAAAATGTGGACACAATTTATCTCATCTGATTATCAAAAGCAGATTACAGAGAATATCACCCAAACCCATTTCGTTATAGAAGCTATGCCTTATCTCCACCGTGAATAAACAATGAAAGGAATGGAAATGACTGACTCACTGTGCATCTCAGAGAGGACGATGGAAAAAGGCATAGGATTATTTGAGGCAATAAGCAGTGAGGTTTTGGATACTGGTATTCTACTCTTTAAACCAAGCTTAAATACTTAAATAGGGTAGTGTTACATTTTTAAAGCCCGTGCTTCTAAATTTGAGTGCCATTGCAGCAGCTAACAAATGCAGCATATACAGCCACATAATGCTGACTAATTAGTGCAGGCTGGGGGATATGAATGTTTACACTATCATGTCATCAACAGTCTTACGATTTGGAACAAGCCCTTCTAACCTTGAAAGCAAAAGAGGCTAATACAGTCGTGAACTTGAGAGGGCAAGGAGTAAAATCTGCAAAACTGCAACAAATGCCGGGATACAGCATGTTTGAGGAACAGTTCCCCGTGATTCTGAGGGGTCAACCGGCTTTCAGCTTTCACCTAAACGTCTGCACACAAAATAAAATCACGGTGGGGAGAATGAGCCATGAAACGGCGATGGTCCCAGACATAATAGAACCCTTTTTCTTGAGTTAGGTAGGCATTGTGCAGAGTTGCTGACTTTAATGCCAACTTGTTAGCTGCACATATTGTCTGAGTCTATAATCAAATGAAGAACATCGATACAGGAAATGGACAAATATGTCTCAGTGTGGGAGAACAATAGGTCTTTGTTCGATAAGAGATTCCCCAGAAAGGGTCTACAATGACCTGAGGTATAGAGAGCACCTTCAGCCATTCTGAGAGGCCAGCTTGTACTCAGCTTTTATTGGTTGTGCTTTTATTGGATAATTCAGACATTAACTGGACCTATTTGGGATAATTGTGAAAATGATTGTGAGCATATGTGCTTCGCCATGGCAACCATGGGAAAGGTGCCACAGACGTTAACATATTAAAGTTAAAATGCAGCTTCGGTAATTGCTCTAATAAAATGAATTCTTTTTTGTTGCACAATGGAACCAACAGTGATAACTCATGTGAGGAGAAAGATGGAACACAACTAGATTGTGTTAAGTCCACAGGCTCAAGTTACCGAGTTAGGCTATATTTTAACCGAGCCACACACCCCACCCATATCATCCTCAGCGATGACTTGAGTTTTGGTCTTGGGGGCACCAATCCTGTAACCAGAACCTCAACTTTAGGCTCTGGTTGGGAATTCCCGTTTTCAGGTCAGGGTAAAATGTTACGCAGAAAACAAAGAATTTCTCTGATTCATTTATTTGATTCACCCCAATATCCGAAAGTAAATATGGCGCATGAATGGCGATAGTACACAGTAGCATGCAAAACCAGCGTGTATGGGAATTCCAGTGGAAAACTATTGTCTGTTGACTGTTGGAGCCTTTGTGGACCGAGGCTTCAAGCCAACAAAGTGTGGGCCTGCCTGTGTCTAAAAGACTCCATGGTGATAAATGGCCTCGCTCCATGTAGACAAACTCTAAGCACAAGGCCCGGGGTGCGGAGGCCCAGATCTGCTACCTCTGCTTCTGGCTGAATCTGATTACAGGCAGGCCCCGAGGACAGTCAGGTCATTGAGAGCAGAGAGATGAGCAAACAATAAGATATTATCTGAAGGAATCTTCAGCTTTCCAAAGGAAAATGGTCCCTCTCAGTGTCACATTGACGATAGGATCCTCAACCTGACATTGAATCAGCCATTTAAGAAGAATGAACACTGCAACCCATTCATAGATACTCACTAAAATAATGAGAGCTCTTTTTTCAGCCTTGTTTAAGACATATAAAGGAAAGCTCATGAGGCCTTGCGAGACAAGGCTGTGGAGAAATTGGAGCATGCAGCTGACTCAGATGAATATGCCTTTACAATGATCTGGTGTTGAATGGACATTTCAATAGTATTTCTTCTTTGTTATCTACAGTCCCACAAAAGAGTGTGCATGTGTCAGAGTTCTGTTTCCCTGTTTCAATATTGTGCACATGTAAACAAAACGATGTGTTACACATGTGGAAACCATATATGTAACTGATCTAATTTCAGCTGAGAGTATGAAAGAATATCCATTCTGATGTTTTTATTGTAACTTTTCTACATTAGAAATGAAGCTTTACTCTTATTTTATGTCAGTCTTAGTACCTGAACGTGCTCCCGTTCTTTTCAAGCAGTGACACCTTGTGGTCAAATAACGCAACCTCTTATGGGAATTATTAAAGCGCATACGCTTTTAATTCTTAATTATTTTATTACATTTAAGTTTTAATAAAGATTTATTTGAAATGATGGTCCTTAATTTGGTTTTGTTTGGCAATATGGATTATAATTTTAGCACATTTGATGTCAACCGTCTTGTGCAAATAAAACGTTATGAACAGAGAATAAACTGTGTTGCTGACCTATTTAGTGGATCAATCAAAATATATATTTCATATTTCTACATTAAATTATTTTTTAATTTGATCCAGAAAATATTTTAGCAACATTTGAAACTGAAACAAGAAATTGTCTTGACTGATAAAGCTATTATGTCAAAGCTTTTTTGTTTTGTTTTTTACAGTCGTGGCAAAACGACATTTTACTGAATTTGAAGAATTATTTGTATGAATAATGTACATATATCCTACATATTAAGGAAAAAATTACTCAATGTGTGTAATTTGTGAACAAAGGAGTGGTAGAATATTTCATAGTATAAAGTGACATACTGGTAAATAACTTTGTTGCTTGACAACCAACATCTAATTTGAACTACAACCATGGCGACCCCCGCGAACTCTCGCGACACTTCACATCTTGTCTGTCACAGGCCGCAATGAGTGGAGATGATAGGAGAGAAGGGGTGAATTATCTAGGTTGCTCAACAATATCTCAGAATTGACAGTGCTTTTACCAAATATTTTGATCTTTAAAAACACAATCCACGAGCCTAACATGTGCTGAACGCGTCTCGCCGGTTCAAACAGGTGTCTTTCGGAAAGCAGCACCAGAAACTAAAGTTAAATCGTATGTGTAAAGTGCTAGCGGTTAGCTGTCAAGCTACATAGCATAGCCATCCAGGCAATGGCGTTGAAAAGAATTCAAAAGGTGAGTGTTTTTCTCCTATCATTCCCCCAGTCCCTCCAGCCAGCGTGTTCCTCCGAGTCCCCATGTTGAATGAGTCATGCCGGGTTTGTTTGTTGGCCTGACATCGGTGCAGTGGGCTCCTTTTGGTGGTCAAATTAAGATAATTCACAGACAAAAGAGCAGCTTACCGCGGACGGTATCGCTCCGTTTGCGCATTGCTCGTAATGGTGCATCATTGGGTTTAGTGGGACGTTTTATTATCTACTCTCATTGCACTGTCAACAGCATAATCGATCACAGTGCGGTAACCATGCACTGTGAAAACTTGAATGTTAATTTTTGTTTTTGTTTGATGGTATCCATGGTTGTAAAATCTGTCACACTGATATAACTTTATTCTCGATGAGGTCTGGAATAAAGAGAATGTATGGTGGTTCGATGGTAGTTATGGGTTGAATGTCAGCTGTGTTGTAAGTTGCCAGATCAAACTCCAATGTCATTGTCGCCATATATGGGAGTGCAAATGGGGCACTGGAGCAGGCCACGGGGTGTATTTATAAAACAGAATAGGCAGCTTCGTGTTCAGAGCTGCTAAATATTGGTACAGCTTGTTATGGACGTTATGATAATACATGAATTGTGATACTTCCTTCCAATCGTATATTTTTTTCGAGGCCTGCCAACAAAATCGCTTTGGAACAAACATTATCAGAATACAATTGGTGAAATTAAATATATATTTTTAGTATTTCTAGAATTCCCTTCTAATATTAACATAACCTGTATTGAAAAAAGTGTGTGTGTGCTGTGTTTGTGATTGGTGACATTATGTTAACCTATGATGGGGGATGCTTCTCTCTTCCTCACCTCCTAGAGCTTTAGTGACTAGTCATGGTTGTTGAACCTTGCTCAACCGGACCTGACTTTGTTTTTCTCCTCAGGAACTCACAGACCTGCAGAGGGACCCTCCAGCCCAGTGCTCTGCAGGCCCGCTAGGAGATGACTGTTAGTTTGAGCCTTTTACTCTACAGGAGTTTCCATTGTGTATACTAACCTTTATTGGCCTTTAGCCTTTAGCCTATATTAGCCTTTATTTTGAAGATGACATTTAAGGGTGGCTTATGAAGGATTTGTGCTGCAATTTGTGTTTTTATTACTCATCAAAACGGGGAATATTCTAGTATTTGCTCTGGTGAGAAAGGTTTAACCTTCTAACATGTGTGGTGATCTCTAGTTTGTCGTTATACATTTATATACGTTATACACTTGGTGTGGCAATATGCCACACCAAGGCTATCTAGTACCCAAGAACCCCAAACATCCAGAGGTGGAATCTAACCACAAAATAAATGCATCCTATTTTAGCCGTAGGTGTGATACTATACTTTAGCTTAGTTGGATCGTCTTTAAACGTTTAAGATGGAAAAGGGACTGCTGCTCGTCCACTTTTAAATTCGAACAGTTGCTACTTTAAAAAGAAAATTGCTGAGTCAAATGAGTCAGTTGTGTTTACAAATATTTATTCCTTTCTTTACAGTGTTCCATTGGCAAGCAACTATAATGGGTCCAGTAAGTGATTGTTTTATGTATTTTGTATACTCTATCACTGAATATATATATAAAATCATTCCATTAACTCTGACTTCTGCCTTCTCCTGTACATAGAATGACAGCCCTTATCAGGGGGGGGTGTTCTTCCTCACCATTCACTTCCCTACAGACTACCCCTTCAAACCACCCAAAGTAAGTCAGACCTAATGTCGATTGCTTGTCGTCATGCAACTTTTTTCTAAATGATGGGAAGTGATAAATTGTTGAACTTGTTTAAATGTCTTCTCTCTGCCGGGTTTTGTCACAGGTTGCGTTCACAACAAAAATATACCATCCGAATATTAACAGCAACGGAAGTATTTGTCTGGACATACTGCGGTCGCAATGGTCACCGGCCCTCACAGTGTCAAAAGGTATGCCACCGTGTGCATTGATTACGTTTGTATCTTGAAATGCTCTTCAATGTATTCATTAGAAAAAACTCGCCCTAGTTGATGTTGAAATTACCTCTTAGAGCGCTGAATATTTAGGGACACATTGTGTATCTATATATGTATATATTGTCATACAGTCAACGGTATAATAACTGCTCAGGTAATTGTTTCTTATCAATATGTGAATAAGAAATGTGTATGCTTTAGATCCATCCGTATATGTTTTCTGTTCTTCTCAGTGCGAGTATGGTAATTCTGTTCCATCTCATTACTTCCTGTTCCTTTCGTAGTTCTTTTGTCTATTTGCTCTCTGCTCTGTGACCCGAACCCGGACGACCCGCTAGTCCCTGAGATCGCCCATACCTACAAATCTGACCGGGAAAAGTAAGTGTTGCACGGTCCCTTACTTCTGATCACTATAATGAACTCATTGAGTACAAATCGAACTTCACCACTAGAGGGAAGAAGCTGATTATAGTTTGTTGTTTTTTTACAGGTACAACAGACTAGCAAGAGAATGGACACAGAAATATGCAATGTGAAAATGCCACCAAAAATCAAATACAAAAAAAAAAAAGAGAAGTTTAGGAAAACATATTTGATATTTTAACACAAGGCAAGCAAATTAAGCAAGACATATCTTGGGCAACACACCACCGGTGGAAAAAGGAAGCAATACGAGGTACACTGGCACCTGGCTTCCATGGGCTGCTGCCATGCTCTTTGTGCCATTCTTTGTGACTAGCGTGGACCGGCCCACCAGGACCCAATGGACTCCTGAAGGCAGTCCCACCACGGAATACTGGAATTCTCCTCCACACAGCGACATGTGCAGACTTTTACTACTGCTATCGTGATTTATTATATTTGTTGTTAAGGCATCACTCTCATCAAGGGCAATGCTATGTTCGCTCTTGCTAGAAGTTATTTCGGTTTTTGTTATTCTTTGGCAAACTACTTTGGTCGATTCAGAAGATCGTCAAGTTTTTCCCTTATTTCAGAGGTACTGTTTTGTCTCACTTGATGTCTTGTTATTGTATTTACATGTATTCAGTGGCCTTTACTGTTTTATTTTATTATAGTAGATGTGCAATTGCAGTCGGAATGTTAACGTTGAACACAAAATTGTGCATGTTTAATAATGGCAGTTGATTTTTAGCTTTGAAAGCAACTGCTCAATGAACACTATCTCTACCTTAGGGCAAATGTGAACAAACTTGAGACGGATTAGATTCATCCCAGACTGTATAAGTGGGAGCAACAGTATTGGAATTAGAATGGACAGCTGCTATTAAAGCTAGGTGCCCCATGCTTCAGCGTTGGTGCTTATTAGGTAAAGGCAAACGCAAAATCATCTTCCATTCTTCTCGACCACGTCCGCGTTACCCGTCGCATTCAGTATCCATTGACGTCGTACACTTATGACGGAGATCTTCGCAAAGGAATTAATAATGCTATTATTTTTGACGCAGTACTGTTTGACTGTGCCAATTGCTCCATACACTTGCTCAGGTATCCAGCCAAATCATCAGCCTTTAAAGGAGCACTGCAGTGACCCAGGGTGAGTGGAAGTTAATGGTTCCCATACCACCCAACATGTATAAGAGAAAATACAACCAACCATGCAAGTGATAACCTAAAATCACTTGGCGTTGTATTTGATTAAGTAGCACGTGTCATGCTTAAGTAGGGAATGGCTCAGTTTGAATTCAGCACTCCTAAGGAACTTGTTGGTGGCGGGCGCAGCAATCCTTTGTTTCATATCAGTATGCTGCCTGTCCCTTTTCCTCAGGGAGCATTTATTTCCCTCACCAAACCCCCGTCGGGTCACCTGCAACAGTTTGCTTTATTATTTTCATTTTTATTATTTTTGAACTCTTGGATGTGAATGTGAATGTTTTTTCCAACGGCCTTCAAGCAGGCCATTGTAGATGTGTTAATGCTACTGTGTTCTAAATGACAACAGTCTTTCATTACTGCGAATATTTTAAAGATGGAAGCAAAGCAGAAGACCTTCAGAATATTGAAGTAAAAAGAAAAAATTGGATTTGTAGATGGCCCTTTCTTTTCAAAGAAGAGACTTTAATTATGACCAGTTCCTGTTTATATCTAAGGTCGGGGAACTTCACTTGGTGATTTTTGAGGAGGACAGAGCTACTCTGTTTATATATAGCCATGGTTTACAAAAATTGTGTTTTGTTTGCAATAACGTGACTTGGTAAAATAGTTTGATTGGGTGTCATCAAGAGGTTCCTAGTTGTAAAATTGTCTAGTATGTAATTAGATTTTGTCAATATAAAGGGAAAGTACAGTTTTATTTTAAAACCAGATTACCATTGGTACTATGTTTTATTCGTAAGGATTTAACAAGATAAATGTGCATTGAAAAGCAGGATAAAAAAAATTAGAGAACATAGGCCATGTTTTTGGCATGAATTAGTTTTTTTTAATTGTTAGATTGGGTGCTCAAGGCTAAACTGTGTCCACAAAATATAGGTTATAGACTAAAGACAAGCTCTCCAAATGCAGTGTAGATCCATATGCTGCCAGACTCATTATATAAAAATGATTTGAGTGTTGAAGTATCACAGTAGTACACATTTTGTATGTTTTTGGGGGGTCTGTTTTTATTTATTTATTTATTATGTCCTGTTTTTTTCTTGGTGAGTGCAGTCTTTTTTCCATTGCGACAGCCAGCCCGGTGATGCCAACTCCATGCAGTGTATTTGTTCAATGTGTTCAACTAGACAGCCTGTGCTTTGGCCTAACCCCCCTCACAGCCTTGTGCCGGATATCAGGGATTTCATCACAGTTAATCTGCCTAACATTTCTGATTGAGACATTAGCCTTAACCCCCATTTTATACACAGATAACGTCACTTTAAGTTTACTAGTATGGCTGCTTCCCCTAAAAGGCTTGATCATTTCAGTTATCTTGTAAATTGCCAAGACAACACTAAAGATAAATAATTTTCACTTTGTTTGAAATTCAGGACCAGCTTCCTAACACCATTGACGCTTCTTAAAATATGGAATTTGTGCTTGACCTGTCAATGGCGACATCCCTCTCTTTGCATATAAGATATTTAAATAACCATTCATAAATAAAGCTTGTTTTGTTTTAACTGAGTCCTTAACCATTTTGTTGACTCCATTTTAACTAACACACACCTTTGCAGCAAGAAAAATAAAATGTTTCAAAATCTTGAATATGATTATGATCTTTACTTTGATGACTCCTTCAAACCATGATGAATGTATTCTAAATGAGAAGTGTGACTCCCCTAAGCAGAAGCTTTGAGATGTCAATGTTTCTGTGGGTCTTTGACAGCAGTTAAGGCAACCGACTGTTCCCAATCAAATGGCTTCAGTATTTGAATTATTAAAAACGAAATGCAGAACAAATGCAAGCACCTCCTTTGGTTGAGGACCGGTCGTGTCCGGACGTCCTGAGATGATATAGCCCTATCTGCTGCTGGCTGCTGGTCACACACGACCCAGCTTCCTGTATCCTCATCACCTCGGCCACTCCTCCCTGTAGCTAGCTGGCTAGCTATACCCAAGCGAGCAACACAATGGCTGTCAACCTCAGCAAAAACGGCCCAGCCTTAACGGCTGCCTATAAAGAAGTGGTGGATGAGAAGTCCAGCACCAACTGGTAAGATGGGATTTATTGTTCCACGCTTTGTTCCCTTTTAGATAAGGGAGAAGGTTAGCTGTCGTCGGGCTAGCGAAACGAGTAACTTCTCGACCTGCTCGTACTCCTCCTTTCTGGCTTGGTTTGATTTATGCTCCAACACCGTATCCACTCTTAATTGGATATGTGAATGATGATCAATCGGCGTTTAATTTGATTATAGTATCAAATGATGAAGTGGGATTACTTGGATCAGCAGCGACGTGGCTGATGTCGGCTAGCTTACTGATTCATTCACGGAAGTCGGGGATCAATCCAAGTGTCGTTCATTATAGATCAACAGTTAACCTAACATGTGCTGCTCTTTGGGGTTTAAAGACATCTTGGATCAAGTGTCCATCGGTAAAGCTGTGGGAGTTACCAGAACTACGCAGTGTTTAATTACAGTGGCTCCAGAGTGAGTAACCGTATGAACTCCCCCCCCCCCCCCCCCCCCCCCCGGAGAGCAGCTCCTCTCCCCTCCCCTGAGGTCGACTTGAAGCCTGAGTGTCGGTATTTAGAAACGACCTGGTTTAATTAATCGTGGATAACAACTGCCTTGGGGTTTGCTTCTCAAGATTTTCAGAACTTGGCAGACTTGGCATGATGGCAGTGCCTGAATGAACACATAACTCTTTCGAGCTGTCCATAAACATAACTTACAGCATAAACATAACTAACAGAGTACTATGCTTTGTAGGTGGCAGGTAGTTATGTTTTGATTTGTGACTTGACTTATTTGAGATCCTAGATGCAAGAAAACATAAGTTTTTACTGTAACCTGTTTTGAAACAGTTTCTCATGATGAGTGTACATCCACATACAACTATATTAACGGCTTTTGCATGTACAATTCAGCCTTGTGCATTGAATGAAAATGAAGTCAGAATATAACTCTACAACCTCATTCATAGTTCTGCTAAATCTGTTGTGAAGACATGACAGTTACAGGAAATTCAATACTGTTTCTGTAGAAAGGTGGTTTCAGGTAGTGACATTTCACCAATCTATCCAAGCCTTTACAGGATGTGCAACTTGCAACATTAGGCATAATAAAACGTGAAACTGCATGTTTTGCAGGAACTGAGTCGAATTGTGAAACATTCAAGTACAGTTTCAAATGACCTGCATATTAGTCAATGCTAATGATAGTGAGATTGTTATCAATAAAATCCCATCCCTGATATATTCAACAAATAAAAAAGGTGGCCAGCCCGTACCCTCTTTGTTAACAAGAATCTTACTATTGACCCTCCCTAAAGACACTCAGCCAGCCAAGATATGTGAGGTGGATCACAATTCTGCATAGCCAGTGCAAAATTGTGCACAGCCACAGACAGTGCAAAAATTGTTTGCAGAGCTAGTGCAACATTTTGCAAAAAACTGCAAAAAGAGTGTGAAGAACGCTGTGATAGAGATTTTTGAAATCTGAAAGTCTGCCACATACTTACTGGGAGTGCCTCAATTTGAAACCTTTGGGTCCTTAAAGGATTTGGCTGGTTTGTTAAGGCCCCAGCTTAATTGTTGTCTCTGTCAGTGTCTAGGTATATATCAGCCATAATTTGTACTCATCGACTCTTGAACTGTGCAAGAGTGGTTGAGTTAGTTCCGATATTGGGTAGTAGGGGATTAAATGTCATCCATTATATTCCAAACGAGTGTAGAGCAGGTGACTTTACTGTACTTTGGCTTGTGCAATCCAGGTAAACCAATACAAACTGCCCTGGCTAGATAGGTTCCTCCAATAGTAACCGCAAACGAACAAATCCAAAGGTTTAGATTCTGTGTTCCTCCCCACTGTGAATGCTCAAGTATTTAGAGACTGAGGCAAGAAGTTAAGAGTACTGTGTGATTGATAGTGGCTGCTTTATAGGCAGGGTGATATTCTGAATGCAGAGCAACATTTCAATAAGTTGCGAGTGTAATTGCTGGAGGGTGTATTTTTTTTCGTCCCTGATTTGAACGCAGCAGCAGATTTGTGTGTTTGCATGCCACTGTGCATGCTCACGGACTGAGGGGCGAGCAGTTTATATACTTGAATGATGAATGTCCTGGTTCTTGTGGGGGAATGTTGGATATAACTGGATTGTTTATTGCTTCAACCCACTTCAGTGTTTCCCCCAGTAAATGTCTTAGTCAAGGTGGTCCCTGGTTAAATTCAATTAAAAAAGCTTGATGTCACGACCATTGTTGTGAACACCGATGCATTATTGATCTTTATTTTTACACGTGATGGAAGTATGTCTTCTTTCCCTACGAGAGTTTTCTACTTTGTTAATGCATAATAATTTAAAAAAATAAAATAAAAAAAAATAAAAAATTTTGATAATTTTTTTTATTTATTTTATATACATTGGTAGTCAAGGCGGGGCCCTATTGTTGGTAAGGCGGCCGCCTTAACAACACAGTGCTGGGGGAAACACTGCACTTGTTGCAATGCGACCGGCTGAGGGAAAGGGACATTTTGTTTAGTTCTCGTTCTATGTACATTCGTCCAACCAGAAACTGAGCACTTCATTTTGATTCAGAAGTTAATGCTAAGGCTGTGTTTTAATCAGTTTAACAACACCCCCTCCTACACTTGCCCTCGCAACCTATTGAAATGTTGCTCTGCACTCAGAATTCAGACTCATCACACTGCCCTAAAACGCAGCCATTATCTTCGCTCAGAACTCTAACTGCACAACGTATTACTCTCTTAAGTCTGTGAGCATGTCCTGTTGCATGTTACACAGCATGGAAACTTGTTTAATTGCTTGTTTGTGGTCAATATTAGAGACAGTCAGCTACCTAGTCAGGGCGTTTCTGATGCGCTTTCCTGGGTTGAACCAATCAAAGATGTATATGGGAGCTGCTAACCACTAGTTTAAAATCATGGCTGGTTAACATCTCGACATAGACAATTTCAACGATTGACCCGGGGTCTTAATAAACTGGCCAAATCGTTTAAGGCGAGAATATCCATTAACGTAATTGAGTAATTAAAGGACTTCAAATATTATTCTTGGATGTTGTTCTTATATAATCACAAATAATCATCACAAGGTCTGTTGTTCGTTATTATCTTAATTTGAACTAGTCCAACATTCTCCTAAACTCTTCTGTAGAGTACATTTGCGTCTTGCTAAAACCATTCATCACTACTATGTTCTAAATCTGTTTTCATTTTCAGGGCCTTGTTCACCTATGAGGGAAACAGTAATGATATCCGCCTGGCAGAAAAGGGAGGTGAGTATCGGTCATGCTTGCATTGGCCTTTTTCACTTTGATATTGGCAGATGGTACTGATGAATGCTACATGCAGCAGTGTAGGGTCATTTTGACCTTCCTATAGGGTTGGGCGATTTCCCGATTTTGACAGTATATCACAGTAGTATACAATTATGACCGTGTCAAATATTAATACAGTCTCAAAAAAGGTAGACCTACGGGGAGACTGTAAACATTGGGTCTGGAACCCAGAACCTGGTGATCCAACAGCAGCTTAACCCCTAGACTATCCCGTCCCCTGTTACACGTCTTCCCAAAGTCACACATTCTCTTCAATTATCTTTGCCTCTTGGTTCTTTCTTCTCAGATGGAGGGCTGGAGGAGTTGGTGGAGGAGCTCAACAGTGGAAAGATGATGTACGCCTTCTGCCGAGTCGAAGATCCAAATTCCGGCCTGCCGAAATACGTCCTCATCAACTGGGTGGGTGTCCCGTCGTGCATTCACCCCATTCACTCTGTTGAGCCGCAGTCTTCAGCTCTGCGCGTGTTGATGACTAACGCCGGTTCTGCTCTCGCAGACAGGAGAAGGCGTGAAGGATGCGAGGAAAGGCGCGTGTGCCAACCACGTCAGCTCAATGTCCAACTTCCTCAAGGTGACGGTCTTTATTCCTAACGGCCCAGAATGCCACCCCCACAGCTCTAGGAATAGAATAATAATGCAACATAATCCTTGCGCATCAGTTTTTTTTTATCCGTGTGGTAATCACACTTTACGATAAAGTGTGTATTTTTAAAGCGGGAAGTGATGTGTTGTCTCCCAGGGAGCCCATGTCACCATCAACGCACGGGCGGAGGAGGACGTGGAGCCGGAGGTCATTATAGAGAAGGTGGCCAAGGCCTCGGGGGCCAACTACAGCTTCCATAAGGAGTCCAAGCGCTTCCAGGATTCCGGCCCTCAGGGGCCCGTGGTAGGTTGTTCATCCCACAGAATGTGAGGCCTCGGTGTTTGAATCAGATGACAGTCAGTCAGCCAAAGGAGTGCTGTGTCAGATTGTCCCGGGTTGTGCCTTGAGCTGTTTGTTTACAATATGGTTCGACGATGTTTGCACTGCAAATAAGTTTAGTAATTACCTGCGTTGGCTGGGAGCCTATTTCAAACTCATTTTATTTAACCTGTAGTATAGTAAGAGTGAAATAGCCCATCAAAAAATCATTGTGTGTATTAGGGCTTTGACCCCGAACTTCGTTATTCGAATATAATCCGAATATCAAAAAATAAATAAAAATTTGAACGAATATTAGGCAGCCCTTAATATTCAAACCTGTTATGGGCAGGCCAAGAGGGAGAGACGGCGGGGAACCCGACACAGTCTATTCATAATATTGTAACGACCAGGGAAGAGGCAGTGAAAGTATTGATTAGACAGCGATTTATTAGAAACAAACCTCGCGAAGCCCAATCCAGGTCATACTGAAGGCATTTAGTTGTCAGAATATTATTAATAGATATTCGAATATTAATAAACAAACAAACTTCGAATATGATTTTTGGACAAAAGTAAAAGCCCTAGTGTGTATTCGATATACTTTTATTAAGATCTCTGGTGTTGCTTTCACACTGTTTCCACACAGTTGGGTTAGTCATAGTTGGATTGATGGGTGTGGTGGCCCAATATCAGCAAAGACAACATTGAGTTTCCAAGCATGCCATGCATATGAAATGCATGTCTTCTGAAAAGTCGAACCATTCATCGTCTAGACAAGACGCCATTTATCATGGCCGCCCGCTCGACTCGGCGCTAAGACAGGGGTGAATCGCAGTATGCGTGCCTGTCGGAGTCGATCATCTCCGTGTGTTTTCACAGCCCTGGGCATGTTGTTCAGAGTGACATAGGACTCTCCTCATTCCTTCGGGCGTGGAATGAGATTCATTAGTGCAGTCGACCTGTCCTGACCTGCCCACAGTGTAGCCCATCTGTGGATTCAGCAGTCCTGCATGCATCTGTAAAATGGCTCCTTGGACAAGCCAGCGGGCAGGACACGCCTTGTTGTAGTCATGAAATATTTGAATTGATTTACATTTTACCTTTAGGGCATTTAACAGACGCTTTTATCCAAAGCGACTTACAATTAGTACATTTGAGGAAAGAGAAACGACATATCGCTGTCGGTACAGTAAGGATGTTAATAGAACAAAGTGCCAAGCACTATCAGTCGTTAGGTTAACACATTCCCTGTAGACAACAAAGATAACTAGGGTAAACCGTTCAAACATTGAATCAATGCGTAAGGAGAGGTGTTTTTAGGAGGAAGGGGGAAGTGAGGGGTAATGGGGGAGGCTATTTAAAGTCCAGCTGAATCCTGAACAAGTTAGTCTTGTGGAGGCTGTTGAGCGACTCTACGGTCCTGATGCCGGCAGGGCGCTCGTTCCGCCATCGCGGTGCCAAAACAAAGAAAACATAAAACGTGTTTGGAATGTGCGGTGCCACCAGTGTCTATATTGAGATTTCTTCCTCTTGCCTTTCTCTTTTTCTCTCCTTCTCCTACGTCCCAGGGCTCCGTGTACCAGAAGACCAACGCCATGTCCGAGATCAAAAAGATAAACAAGGACAACTTCTGGGCCCAGGCCGAGGTGCAGTTCTGTCTTGTACCTCCTCGAGTGCACCCTCCCCTTCACGTAACCCCCACGCGATAACCCTGCAGGCGGGACCCCGTTGACGTGATGTCTGTGGCGCCCGGTCGCGTGGCGGCGGCGACGACCTGTGTTTTGCAGAAAGACGAGGAGAAGCGGCGCGCCGAGGAGAAGGTGAAGGCGGCGGACGAGCGGCAGCAGCTGGACCGGGAGCGGAAGGACCGGGAGACGCAGGAGGCCACCCTGAGGGACCAGAGGGACAGGGAGAGGAGCTCCCAGATCGACCAGCAGAAGTAGGTCTCCAGCCCCCCCCCCCCCCCCCGAGTGACTCCATCCACCACCATGTGCTCGGGTCTTTTAAAAGTTTCTAATTTATAGTTTCTAATTTGAATTTCTCGTTGGGTTGCTCCACAGGAAGTATCAGCAGCAGCAGGAAGTCGAGTGCCGAGATCGTGAGAAGCCACAAGTGGTGAGTACTCTCGCCGATAGACTAGATTACAACACGCAAATGAAAGCAGAATGTGGCCGTGAACATGGGAGGGGAGGGACATGAATTCATGGGGAATTGACTGATGGTAAGGCAGGTGGAAATATCCCCCGCTAACATAGAGGCTAGTTTAGCATGTAGCTGATGTGTGTGGTGCCACTGTTGACCTTGTCAGGAGGAGGAGGAGAAGGCGGCAGCAAAGACAGTGAAACGAGGGCTGTCTGTGGAGAAGGCCAACGTGAGTTCCTCCCTAAAACCACGCCTTACCGTCGCTCTCCGGTCTCCACACCTTCCGTTTCCCGCCCGCTCCGGACAGGAACTGTCTATTTAGCAACGGGGTCCTGCTTAACCCCAACGTTGACCACCGTTTAATCCATGTCTGTCTGTGACTTTTAACACCACTCACCTTATCAACGCCAGCTGAGCAGTCGTTTCCTTGGGTTTCTTGCGGGACGGTCGGGGGTCTCGCGGGACGGTCGGGGGTCTCGCGGGACGGTCTGGTGAAGCGTTTCCAGACTCTAGACTAGTGTGCTGCTCCTCATTTGATTCTGATTTGTTCATTATTCTTCAGGAGGCCGCCTCGCTCATCTCCCAGCGGTCCCAGAACCCCAGGGAGATGTTCAAGCAGAGGGAGATGGGCAGGGCCCCAGTGGAGCCGGAGGCCCCTACCGCGGGCCCCACCGTCGCCATGGCACCGGCCAGCCCAGGTAGCCCCTCGCACTCGAACGTAACCTCGTTAGAACTGGACCTCGTTAGAACTGGACCTCGTTAGAACTGAAGCTCGTTAGAACTGGACCTCGTTAGAATGTAACCTCGTTAGAAAGTAACCTCGTTAGAATGTAACCTCGTTAGAAAGTAACCTCGTTAATGTAACCTCGTTAGAATGTAACCTCGTTAGAACTGGACCTCGTTAGAACTGGACCTCGTTAGAACTGGACCTCGTTAGAATGTAACCTCGTTAGAACTGGACCTCGTTAGAACTGGACCTCGTTAGAACTAAAACTTGTGAGAGCCCTTCCTTCTTAGACTCTTCCTCTCTATCTTGCTGACTCGACTTCACGAGAATTGTACGTTTTCTGAACTGAACCCCATTAGCCACCGACATGGTTGGAACTCTACCACCGAAACTGTTTCAGTAGACTCCGGTTTGATATTCTATTCTCTTCTATTGTCTGATTACTTCATCATTCATGCAGCTACTGGTCTTCATGCCTGCTCTCTCTGTGCGGTCTCTCTCTCTCTCCCTCTCTTGTATCTCCTCCTTGGTTACCTCCTGGGGGTCTCTCTGTCCTCCAGGGCGCCTGCAAAGCCCCTTCCTCTCTAAGCCGTCGTACGAGCCGGAGCGGACCAGCGCCCCCGTCCCGCGGCAGGCTTCCCCCGCCCCCCCCCAGCCCAGCGGCCCCCGTCCTTCCCACCGGTTAGCCTCCTGGGTTCACAACACAAAGATCCTCCACCTCACATTGAAACCAGTCCGTGTCATCGCCTTTGCTTCCCTTCTCCTTTTTTCAATATGCAACATCTTCCTTCTGGTATTTCGTGACACTTTCGGTTTTCATCCGTGTGATCCATGGCTCGCACGCTGGCATAAGGTCCGCTTGGCGCTTGTGTGTCCCAAGTCATCCATATGCATGTTGTGTTTCATCGTGTGTGTGTTTGTGTGTGGTGTGCTGTGTGTGTGTTTGTGTGGTGTGATAAGAACCGGATGTGGATGAGAGCCCGTCCAGATTTGAGTATGAGGAGCAGGAGACCATCCCACAAGAACCCTGGAAAGGTGGGGGCCCGTTTGCCGCAGGGCAACGCCCTGGCGTTGAACCCTCACACACAACACTCACCAGAGCGACGGCTTGCCTCGTCACCCCATTGTTTTGGTTTTGTTATTCATTAATTTCCCATCCCTGGACCAACGTGTTGCATGTATGGAGTGCTCCTTCTGCCCCCTGCTGGCGGGATTGGGGAACTGCTGCTATGCATACTCTCACTGACCACGTTCTGTCTCCGTTGACCAGAGGAGGAACCAGCTGCAGAGCCCTACCGCGCCCAGGAGCCCGAGCAGTGTGCTCTCTACGAGGAGCCGCCTCAGGTGATGACCAGGGGTGTTCCCCCTTGAGCTCCCAGCAAGAGATTCTGATGAATGAACATGAACAGTACAATTTCAAATGGTGTGTGTGTGTGTGTGTGTACCCACCAGGTGGAGGAGGAGATCAGCAGCTACGACGTGAGCCCCGGGCAGACCCCCGAGGAGAGCCCCGACCGGGGGCTCAGTGCCAGGGCGCTCTACGACTACCAGGCTGGTGGGTGACAACAGGATCGGGTTCATTGTGCCGTTGACTCGGTTGTGGATTTCAGTGTTATCCGCTTGTTTTTCGTTTCATTCGAGAACAATGAAATGTGCTGATGAAGTTAGCCATGTGGATGCCTTTTGCTCGCGCAAAAGACAGACGTTATTTGGTGGTCTATCGCATTGTTTTGAGAGTCTAAACCAAACCAAGCAGTTATTATTATTATTATTATTATTATTATTATTAGGTGATTTCAGCTTCCAGGTTTTTTAGCAGTGCACTGAAATACATTTGACCTTTCAGATCCTTCAGCTCAATTTTTCAGGTCAAGACTTTATTTGTTTCCAACCATTTGTGTGCTTAAATCTTCTCGGTCAGATGTAGCCCTTGATAAAATCACCTGACAGGATTCATGCATATCATATTGTGTTTTTTTTAATCACATGCACACTGTAGTATGATTGCAACATGTTTTAAATTGAGGTCATGTATGAAGATGCACAAATTGGACACTTAGTTAGTCAGCGTTTTGTTTATTTGCAAATTCATTCGGTGCCAGATTTATACTTTCATCCATAATGCAAATCATAGGCTTCCAACGAAGGCGAAAAGGATTTTGAGTCATGCTTTGACACGCATGGTTTTACAGAGATTAATATTAATATTAATAAGATTAATATTTGTTATGTCTTAATCTATATGGCTTTGTTAAAACATATTTTCAACCTCACTTTGTACTACAGCACTCACCGCATTTTCTACAGGAAATAGATTTTCTAGTTAAAAGCTTTGTGTGTGTGTGTGGTGTGAAGTGTAACTCTGGACAACATGGCGGCGGTGTATTAACGGAGGGTCTCTTTGTTCGTTCTCCGAGCAGCCGACGACACGGAGATCTCGTTCGACCCCGAAGACATCATCACGGGCATCGAGATGATCGACGAGGGCTGGTGGCGCGGCTACAGCCCCGACGGCCACTTCGGCATGTTCCCCGCCAACTACGTGGAGATGGTGTGAGCCCTGGCCGCGCCCACTAGATCAGCACTTTGCCCAGACCCCCCCCCCCCCCAGACCCCCCAGTGGTACCACACACTCACCCTTCTCCTAGTGGGCTGGAGCCCGAGCAGAAGCCGCTGAGGGGAAGCAGCCGTCCACGTTATTGACTAACGATGGGCGGGTCGCTGGAAGGTAAAAAATCATGGGGCCAGATTTTAAGAAGGTAATATTGCTCGAGAACAAAAAAAAATTATATTGTAATGTCAATTGTTGTAAATCATGGATGGAATAGCTTAGGGTTTTCCAGCGGGAAACCCGCCCCCTGTGTTCTCTCACGATCACTCACCCGGTGTCCTTACCTGTTGTTGTGATGCGGTAAAATGTCAGCCTTTATTCATACGTCTTAAATTCCGTTTGCAGCATTAATCACACACTTGTATTTGACATTCCTTCTGTGAACTCTTTTTTGCTCTGGGTTCAGTCTGACAATAGCAGTCGCTCCTTTCTATTTCAGGAAATAAATTAGTCTTAATGGGGCTTCTGCTATGGCGTAATCGCGAAAGATTGAATTTAACTTCCACATGTGTCTCTGTTTTTGGCGAAGATAGTCTTTATCGAGCTTGAATCTGATGGGAATCGCAGAACAACGATTAGCTGAAGGTTGCCGTTTCAAACCGATCATGAGATGGTGTTTGGTGACATGTAAATAAAAGCGTCCCTTTACTTTGGGTTAAGAGGTGGTCGGTTTCCATTGGTCCCTGAGTTTCCACTTATCTTCGCGTACATATCACAGACCTTGAAACCATCGTTGACTTATTTGTTGAGTTTACTCCTATAGCTTGGGGATCCATTCAGGTCAACTGTTCCACATGACTGACTGCCATGAGTGAGGGGATTTAAATGAAGTGGTATCCTATGTCATATTTTATGTGAAATTTAAATTTGTAAAATTAATTTAAATGGACACGCTCGAAGTACACCAATTGAAGCTAAATTCATTTACAAATGTTAAAAAGATAATTTGTCTTAAGGGGCATGATTCACCTGCATCATTCTTTCGTTGTTTTTCCAGAGTATATTGTAATGCAAAAACATTCATAATAAAATATTAAAAGTCTGATGTTTTTAAAAGCTGTACCTTCGATATGTACATGGACTGCCTTGCATTGAGTCACAGAACGAGGTGCTTTATGATGGGTTTCCTGGAACCAGGCAACAGTGCTGAACGATTTGGGTTTTCACCCTGGTTTCGATTTCAAGTCAAATAATTTCACTTTTATTTCCCACATCCTTTGCAGCATTCGTTTTGACAGTGTGCTTAAATCTTCTCGCTCAGATGTAGCCCTTGATAAAATCACCTGACAGGATTCATGCATGAGTGTCTATATATCATGTCGTGTTTTTTTTAATCACATGCACACTAGTATGATTGCAACAAGTTTTAAATTGAGGTCATGTATGTTATATGAAGACGCACAAATTTGACACTTAATTAGTCCGAGTTTTGTTTATTTGCCAATTCATTCGGTGCCAGATTTATACTTTCATCCATAATGCAAATGATAGGCTTCCAACGAAGGCGAAAAGGATTTTGAGTCATGCTTTGACACGCATGGTTTCTACAGAAATTAATAATTTCCAGAATGTTATTTTCTGATTGTGGCATGGTTTAATGCTCCAGATACAGTTTCTGATCTTACCTCAAAGGATTAGCAGGGAATTTATTTTGCGTTATTTGTTCATCACTAGCTGTTGCATAATTTATAGGGTAGGGCGAGTTACGGATGATTCCAAAAAGCAGGATTTCTTATTTCTTACATCTTCTGTATATGAATACAACTTTGTTTTTACCACATTTTATCACATCCACTTACAAGTATGTTGCTTTGATTTGAGAGCTGGCTTTCCTGCTCAGATAAGAACAGCTTATTGTGGCTTAATGTGCATGATTGTTAAATGTCATTTCCTATAGCCGATAGAAGAACAGGGCATCCCCATTTCAGATCAAAGACATTTGGAGGAAGTGTTTTAACTGGTGATAAAAGCTCTGTTAACAGATCGCAGTAGCCTACCAGAAAAGCTCAAATCAAGAGACAAGCATTGTATCTTATTGAATAAGCCGTCAATATTGATCAGCATAATACAACGACAATTAGCTATGGAAATAAGTCTGGTATAGTCTTGAATAATCACGCCAGTGTCCGTTCATACTCTATTCAAATTATATTAAAAAAATTAAGTGTTTGCAGTAGGCTATTTGCTTGAACAGCATTATCTATGATTGAAAGATTATGTTAACAGGCTGACCTTTAAATGGGCCTAGGTTGAGGTTTTGGAATTACAGAGATAATTTAAGAGACAGTTAATGCATAAGCAACGTGCTACACACCACATTCAAAATGAATCCAGTGCAGTTCAGACTAGCCTGCTTTATGGATCCGAAGAAGGGCGAGAATTCATTCACAGCCTATCCAGTCCATCCACACGACATATAAAGTCACAGGCGACATGTTGGTAACATGTCAGCAGTAAATAATATCAACCTGCTTTTGTTTTAAAGAATGGAGAATTTACTATGGAGGTTTGTTTCTCCTCAAGGGCCCCTTGTAATGGCTGTAGAGTGAGTCACATTCCCCCAGGGCTCACAAGTCTCTAGCATGTCCAGTTGTGTTGGAGCAGAATTTCACATTACTGCGCAGTGTGCAGGCTATTCTTGTCCTTCATTGACAATCCAGTCAACCTTTCAATAAATGAGAAGTTGAGAAGACTCTCATAAAATCGTTGATACAAGTGACATCAAACAGTACCACAGATTAACAGTTAAGCTTCCTCATTAAGTCGGTTCTTTGATGTCCACCCTTTAGAACTGACTGTTGTTTTTTTTTACATCGAACTGAGTTGAGAGTCGAACACTGTTCCTAGAAATCTGTCGACAATTTGAACGTCTTCATTTTGTATAATGCCAGCTATAATTGACTTTCTCTACACTCAAATGCTAGCTGTAAGCCCCTGAATTAAATCGTGTGTGGCTCCCAGTAATATCGGAGTGTATGGGTCTGAGTATATTAGTAAAGGGTTTACAATAAATATTAAATGCAAAACACATAGAGGTGCAAAATATGTGTTTTTAATTTAGTAAAAAGGTACTCTATGACATTCTGAACCTAATGTTAAACTCAAGGATCATGTTAAAAATAATTAGACATAATACGTTTTGACTCTATAGACCGACACTATTTAAATAAATCAATAAATCAATCACGCAATCAATCATTAATCAATCGATCAATCAATAACGGGCATACAAATAAAGGTTAACCTAAATCAGAATTAGACAATTCTTATTTAGCCTACCTTCAGGCAATGAAGATTAAACCAGTTTAAATGCCTGGAAAACATTGAAGAGATCATTTAAATACATTAGCCCAGCCTCCTAGACACGCTTGCTTTTTGTCTTTGTGCTGAATATGAACCAATGAAGCCTGGCTGTGGTGACATCTTCCTATATTGTGGTCAGAAGTTGACGGGGTGGTGCATGAATTGCTGGTGCCAATTTAATCACACTGAGACTTGAGACAAGAAGTGATCTCTTTGTAATGGGTAAGAATTCTCTTTTTTAAAAATCACGTTTCATATTCTTTACTGGTGCCTTTACAACTATCCCACAAATGTAGTTGATGTACAAATTTGAAAAGAATATGCATGTTGTTGTTTTTTGACCTAAAACCTTATCTTTTGTTAAATGTGAAAGATTATATTTGTACCTCGATAGTAAATCTGTAAATCTTGTATAAGCCTCTGGGTAGGTGGTTTTCTAAATAAAAGTTACATTGCTTAAACATGGAATAAGATCCAAAAGTTAGTCTAGCATTAATTCCTGAAATGGAGAAGTCATTTACTATTGAAAGCAGAATTGAAGGTTCACGGCACAGGAAACAAGCAAATTCAAAAGAGAAGCACATCAGTTTCACAGACATATGATATTACTGCAGATGGTGTGTAGAAAACTATTGATAAACCTTGCTTACATTTATTTTGGGAACTGCAATATTTCATGCTGAAGACCCTTAACCTTGCATTTTATGTTTAAAGCTCTCTTTCTGTCAATCTTAATTAAATAGTTTCTCACTTCTAAAGAAACTAGGTTGGTATCCATAACATATTGATCAATATGAATTGAGAAGAAGAATCAAAATGTGCATGTTTGTGTGAAAAGTGAATTAAATCTCTTCCCCTGTGCGGTAACACAGGAGTGTATGCTGGCTCGATAGCAGGAAGTGGGTTTTGTTACCCGTGGTTTTGAAACAGTTGATAGTTTTGTTCAATATTTATCAACAGGACAGATCGACATGGCTTGACATTAAAATGGTCGTAAAACAGAAGGGATAAATGTATGTTTTATCATGCCAAATAAAATAACAAGGATATCTCATTAACTTTAAACAGCTAAACAAGCAACCCCAGTTGTTTGAACGGAGTTGCTCTTTTGTAGCTTTATTGCTATTTATATACAGCAATATAGCTACAAATGTATGTATATATATACGGTATATATAATATTAGTGTTGTGTGTTTGTGTCTCATGTCTAGAGTCTGAAGAGGTGCAGAGTGATGTTTCCCAGGAGCCAGTAGCCAGTGAGGTCCACAGAAAGACTGGGAGCCAGGTAAATCAAATGACTTATAAGAATGCCTAATGACGTGCTACTCAGCAAACTTCGCTTAGTGGTTAGTCTGAGTTCCTGACGATTCTCATCACCAGTTGCATTTTGTCAGAAATTGTTCAGACCTGTTGGTGTGTAAGGTTCAGACTGAACAGATACTTCGAGTGGAATGACAACAAACCCCCCGCCACAATAATTTCGTTATTAGCGACAGAGACACAGAGTGCCTCAGAATGCCCCTGTTCTGTCAATTTGAAGCGAGAAATTGCGAGTAAGATCTATCAAATTTCCAAAACGGAATCATCTCGAAATACTGGTGGTTTGTGGTTACAGGTGGCCTGCTGATAACATCCATAAGGCTGAAAATGTACATATATATTATATATAGATACATACATGTGTATAAACCCATTTTTATCTATTAACACATTGCATTTGTATGGACAACAATATCACTCACAATAAAACAACAACAGGGTGTAGGCTACATCACACAAAAACATCCTCATTCAATAAGGTTAGATGAGCCGTGGGGGTTACTGTAAGCGCTTAAAACATTTCCTGTAGGCTGGTCACACGTAGAACGATTTGAACCTTGTTTCAGTTCACAAATGACTCGATACGTGTGGAAGTAAACTGACTGTAAACCTTTTTTTTTTTTGTTAACCCTGTTAACAAAAAAACCTGTGGTCTTGTTAAACCTGTGGCTTTACAAGAGGGGTCTTTCAGTTAAATGCTGGCATGCACAGATATCAACTTTTTTTATGCATGTATATATATATATATATATATAAATAATACATAAATATAAACTGCATATGCATTCATAAATAAGGTACGTGCATGTCATTTGGTTCATTCATCATAAAGATCATTCTATTTAACCTAGACCAAAGCATTGCATTCATGAGGCAAACATCGAAACAATCACCTAATTCACTTGAATACAAAGATGGGCAATAAAAGCTGTCATTCATTATGCACATTCTTCAGCCGACTTATCAAGAGTTCATCTTCCTTTCTTTGGAAACTGCAGACACAGCACAGGATATACCAACCAGAATTGAGTCTTGCATCACATTGAAACTAAATTCCCTGTTAGCCATAGCCTCCTGGACAAACTCATGGAGCAGATATACTTCGATAGTGACTCAGACGACTGCACCTTCACTATTACTCACCAAAAAAGCACGCTTCTGGGAACCGGCGAGCCTCAAGAGGAACCTGATTCAATATGAAACCATTTGTGATGTGTTTTATTCTAAAAAGCGTCTCACAGGAACAAAGTGGCCTCTAAATGTCGTCATTCAAACTGAAATATCGACATTGCGGTCTGATGGACCAATGTGTGTTCCGCGGATGTTCTTGTCAAACTAACCAAAAACACACAGATCAATTAATGACAATCCAGAAACCGTATCACCCGCACGCACACATGCAGATACGCACGCACACGCACACGCACACACACACACACGCACACACACACACACCAATATTAAGATATCAATAAAGACAAACTATTGCAAGATAATCCTAATATTGGGCCATGTGTCGTGCTAATAAGCACGACTATCAACAACTTCAACTTAATTTCAGACGATTCTTTTCAACGTAACCCTTTAGCTAAAAAAAGACAGAAATGCTCGAGGCCAAAGGTACTGCCAATTTAACCCACAAACATGTTTCCTTTCTCAAGACAGGATGCATAGTGGTTACCTATTGAGAGTCTGTCTGTACAAGTCAAGCGTACCCTCTCGATGTTTCATATCAGCTTTTGTTCCTCATGTGCAGACAGCGTCTCACTTGTTCGCTTGTCTCATGCCAGAGTTGGACCCAAACTGTCTTCCAAACAGAATCTCTACTCTACAGCGCTGATCAGCTACAGGATTCATTACCCCGTCTGATTACACAGTAGGATGTGCTAACGTCCTATTGGTTCTGAACCCAGGATGCCCCGGAGTTAACGATGGCTGAATCCAGCGCTCAGTGTGAAGCGGGTGCCAGGCAAGACAAAGGTGCTGAGGTGGGGGAGAAGTCCTTTGTGTCGAACCTGCACGGTTTCATGAAGGAGAGAGGAACGGCCATAGAGAGGATCCCCCACTTGGGCTTCAAGCAGAGTGAGTCTTACTGTTTTACCCTGGCCCTTCCTTCAGCAGTTTCTTCCCTTTGAAATAAAGCGTCTATGGTAGGAAAGATGTTGGATGTGCTTAAGGAAATTAATAACAATGCTTTTTTTCTTTTTCTTCCTGTAGTCAACCTTTGGAAGATATATAAAGCTGTTGGGAATCTTGGAGGTTATGACTCAGTGAGTAGATATATTATGTTATACACATTTTATTTAGGCCTGAATAGGCCTAAATAACTTCACATTTTCACTCACTCAGATCTTTGGTGGCAAGTTTCAAAGTTCAAATAACTGATTTTTGCATGTTTTTTTAAACCAATATGCACCACTTTCTCTATCGTTCCATTAGCCGTAACCCTATCCAATGCCTTTGAGGAAAAAACACTTTTTTGCAAATATGAATGTTTCTCACCATCACCCTCACCTACAGGTGACCGCACGGCGTCTGTGGAAGAGCGTCTACGACGACCTGGGAGGGAGTCCCGGCAGTACCAGCGCAGCCACCTGTACCCGCAGGCACTACGAGAGGTGGGGTCTCTCTCTCACCTCTCTCTCTCTCTCTGTCTCCCCCCCTCTGCCCCATCACACACACACACACACCCAGCAGAATTGATCATTTACTTTCGTATGACATGATGAATCGAGGTCCTGATTCCATGAGGTAACGAGAAGGGGTGCTAAACCCGGGCATCCTTGGCAAATCGGGGTAGAACCATCATGACCGCCTCACGAGACATTCCGGGTCTATGATTGGATAGTTTAATTCCTCACACACATCTTGCACACTGGTTTTTTGGATGAGATGGAATACAATTACACTCACACAAACACAAACAAACAAGCCATGTGTGAAATGATTTGAGTGCCATGGAAAGTTATTTATCTTCATTATATTATAATTTGAATAACCATTAATGAAACCAATCTGATGTGCGTATGTTAGGCTGGTTCTGCCGTTCGACAGACACCTGAGAGGAGAGACAGACAAGCCTCTGCCGCAGGGTAAACCCCGGAAACAGTACCGGAGGAACATGGAGAAGGCCGGCAAAGAACGAGGGAAGAGGAAGACTGTCCGTATGGAGAAGGAGCTCCGTGAGGTAAATGAGGGAACGATGGTGGATCTCACTGTTAAACTGTTACTATGATGTCTAAATAATAATATATATTTTACTGACCATAGGCCCAGAGGATAACCAAAGCTACAGTGCAAGTTGAGGCTGGAACTCAGGCATATGCAGCTCCATGGCCCATCTCCAGACCCCCGCTGAGCTGCCCGCAGACCAACCGAGAGCCTGCCGTTGTTTGTACTGCGGCTTACGACGGCTCCAGATCACTCTGCGTCCCGCTTCCTGCGTCACAACCGTTGAGCGATCACATGGTCTCTCCTCCTGGCATGGGCCTCTCTCCCCTGGAGAAGAAGAAAAGGATGGCCCAGGCCAGCCTCAGCCAGCCTTCACACCTCCAGGACGATGATAAAGACAGGCCCAGTGTCATCCACCGCCCCCTGCCTCAGGCCACGCAGCTTCCCGCTCCCAAGTGCACCACCTTGGAGGACTCTCCGAGGCCTGTGTCCACCTCTTCTTCCCGCTGCTCCTCCCCTCACTCCTCCCTCTCCTCAGAGGACCTTCCAGCAGCCGCTGGAGGGAAGCCTGAACCAAACGGAGCAACGCCACGGCAATACGTGACGCTGGTCAGTGGCAGGAGTCGCTTGGTTGCGGACAATAAGTTCTGTAGTGCAATCACCAAAGGACAAGTCATTCCTTTCCCTGGCACCCAATTACTGAAAGCGGACGCCATCGGAAATGAGAACAAAGACTCTGTATGGAGAGCTGTCCCAAAGGTCAGCGGAAGAGAGTCTGCTCGCACTTGCCCAAAGGCGACATCTTCCTCCTATTTCGGCGTTCACACAAACTGGCCACCGGCACCTAACTCAAGTTTCACCAAAGTCCTTCCAAAACCAGCACAACCTCTCAAACCAACTCCTCTCCCGCGTGGTTATAAAATCGACCAAGGTTGGCCGACGCAGCCGCACGATCAGTCGGTAAAGAAGCGACATCACCTCCCTCCCTGGATCTATCAGACGTCGGAGAGGAGAGACAAATCTAAGCGGTTTCTTACTAGCGAGCCTCGGCCCCTTCACGGTGGCAGCCAGCCCCCTCCGTCCTACCTCTTCACAGACTATGGCAGGGCGGTCAGAGACAGTATGCCTCAACCACCCCCCCTCCAAGCGTTTCTGCCAGAGAGAATGAGGACGGCGCACTCCCAGCCTCTATACCACCAAGCCCCGGTAGGGCTGAGTCACCCAGCCCACTTCTACTCTTACCCTTCTTACTACCTCTCTGCATGGAGCGACCAGAGTGAATACGCGCGAGCGGGGGTTTCTCCTCAGTCCGTTTATCCTCGTAAACTTTGATACTGTGCAGAAGAAGAAAGAGAAGAAAGAGAAGTAGAAGAAGAAGAGGGTTAAGTGGAAAGAGGGTTAACATAGGTCCCTATAGGTTGATTATGAGTCTACCTCTTTAACTGAAAATGTGTTCTTTCTTGTGTGTTTGCTGCAATAATTTTGTTGAGCACAATGAGTACAGTAATACAGTAATACATGAGGCATATTGGCCGACTGAATATTAGGAATTTGTTAAATATCCCTATTTGAAATGTGAGTTGAATTGCATTGGAAATTATAATGTAAATGTCTGCTTTATGCCCACATTAAAACCCAATACTTATTTTGATGATGTCAGCATTCGTGAATGGAAACTGGGGTTTGCAACTCATCTTAAAATATATTTCTTGGCAATATCATCTTCTGCTTTCCAGTTCCAAATATCACGTCCAGGCACAAGGATTTCCCTTCTGTTTAAATTGTTAAGAAACCAAACCACCAGTAATAAAAATGGCAAAATCCTCTATGAGTCAATCGATGTTCTATTCTCATAGTATGAGAGCCTAGACTAGACTTCATGTTATCTTTGAATTATTAGATCAGATTGGTGACAGTAAGCACACAAATGAATTGGTTGATGAGTTGATTGTGAATGATCCAATGTGTAGGCATATAGAGTAACATACCTTTATTTAATTTTAGTCAAGCACACGTTTACTATTATATATTGCTGATAACCACTTAAACTAGAAATGTTGAAAAGTATGAAAATATATGACAAGTTAAGGAATGTATGGATTTATACTCAATATATATGGATAGAAATTATGTACTTTTGCGGCCTTTTTTTGTTGTTGCGAGAATTACTTTTCAACTTTTGGGTTCCCGTAGTTTCTTGATGGGTCGCCATGGAGATCAGATATGGTTGCTAATATGCTGGCCGACAAACCCGCGATCTCTGCTCAGATCATACCAAACGCAACACCTTTCCGAAGCCAAACCATGTCTAACCTTATTTAATAACCATATACACGTTAATCTGAACATCGGCTCATTATCACCCTTGATATGGCTAAGCGTTCAGCGTTTCTACTTCCTGAGAAATAAGCGCCAGAAAGCGCCAGCATTCGTCGCGTCCTAATGACGAAGACAACAACAACAGTTGATAATTAGAGCGAGCAAACTTTTTACTAGACATTTCTAGGATGACAACCAACACAAGTGTCAGTTTGATGGTCATGTATCAAGACGAGTCGGTGTATATCAGATATCATGACGGATCGACGCTGAACGTGTCCCCCTGCGGCTCTGAGTTCATGATGGTGAAAGCCCCCGACCCCTCCGCGCATCCTATGCATGCGACCGAACAAGTTCGACAGAGGACACGATTCGCCATCAGCGCCTACAAAGTACTGGTTATCTATCATCATTTATTTTATATACCCGTCGATCTTGGTCATATCGTCAGTATGCTACAGATGCATCTAAAATACAGTACTTGCTCAAATACAATATGTCTTAATTGTCTTGATTTTGTAGGAACTAATACAAGGTGCATTGGTGTTCAGGAATAAATACGCTTCACGGCCATATCTTCCAAATGAACTTATTCCAGCTGTTGATAGAAAGGTGAGTCATTCTGGTAATCCCCCACCATGCAAATCATTAGGCTTAAACTGGTTATTCGGAAATGTACACTTAGTTCCTATTTTCTGCAGCCTTTCTTTAGTGTCAACTCGGAGGCGGATTGGCCCCTAATCTCCTGTGACGCGGAGCATGGCCCTGGCGGGGACACCAAGGTCAGGTCCCTGGAGGGGAGGGCCACCCTCACCTTGTCCGCTTCAGGAGAGGACTTCTCGGTTGAGTTTCTATGCAGCATCAGTCAGCCCGATCCGGGGCGCAACGCACACAGCACGGTCCCCGCCACCGGTCCGACGTCGCAACAACGGGGGCTGACGCCGAAGAGCGAACCGTCATTTCGCACAGACCAGAGGGTTGGTCTCCAAAACATCAGCGGTCACGTTGACAAACCAAAGGACATGACGAGAATGAAGTTGAGCCGACCGAGGTCGTGTTCTCCTCAGGGTAACAGCAGCAGCCCTTCTCTGCCCAAGGTAGAGCATGCACTAACAGTAACCCCGGTCATCGTGGTGGTGAACCAACTCTGTCCTCACCATGACTTCTTACCAGCCTCTCGTCCCAATCTAACGCCCTGTTCCCATCCAAGTCAGAGGACATGTACCTGTGTACCACGCTGGTGGTCCAGCATCACTCCTGCTCCTGTGTTGCCCCCATGTGGCGGTACCCTCTCTCTGTCGCTCGCCACCACTGGGCCACGCGCCGCGGGGCGACTCCCGGACATCACGGGGCGGGCGAGGAGAACGTCCTGACGGAAGCGTCGGACGAAGGGCACAGGCGGTGTCCCGTCCCCGAGGCGCTGCCCCTCCGATGTCCCTCGCCTCACCAGCACAGGTACGACACACTGACACTAATGGAGGTGACTCACTCGCTCGACAAAGTCCCTCCGATTCCGTCCGTCTCCGGCCGTCTTACCCACAGCTCCCCAGCGCTGCCTGAGTTGTTTTAGCTTCCTCGCAATGGTCTGTCTGGTCTTGTTTCGGGCCTCCCGCTCCTTGCCTTCTTCTTAAATTAGGATAAGATAGCACTTGCACATGTTCCAGTAGCAAATTACAGTAAGGCATATATCAATTAGTAAAAATCATGGCACAAAGTAACACAATGACACAATAATACCCAAGATGTACAATATATTTAACAAGCTGACTGTAGGTCAACAAATCTCTATGAAGGAGCTGTCCTCTGGTTGCATTGATGGAATACAATGAAATAAGTTCACATTAGCATAATTCAAATAATATCAACATGTCCCCATGAACAGGGACAAAAGTGTTGCATAGTAAGGCCGTTCAGTATTAAGTAACGTCATCATGAAATGTCGATTAGTAATAGCAGTAACTCTATTCACCTGCCGTTATATGTGTAGTTTCAGTTATTTAGAAAGTACTCGTCATGTGTGTCAGGTGGAAGGTGAAGTTCCCCCTGGCCCAGGTTGATGAATATCAGGAGCAAGACTTCCCTGGGGAGCTGACCACGGTCATGTGGTGTCAAGGAGTGATGTACAGGTTTGTATGTGGGCTGTGTTTGGTGTATCTTATATTTTGTCATTTATTCATTGATAACACAGTAGCTGTAGAAAGTACAACTATTATGCGTGAGTTCATATTATTGTGTTTCCTTTGATCATGATTCGGTTCTATTTGTCTTGATTATCTGCTTATCGTCTTATTGTCTTCTGTAAAAGTATTGCATTGTTACATTTGTTTGCATCAATATTTGAAGTGAGAATATTTAAGCTAGTAAAGCCAGGCTAAGCTGCTATGCAACACTGTGTATTTTAAACAATATGTAAGTGTGAAACACGCCAAAATTAAGAGAGCGAATATGCCATTGATTCCCCTTCGTGTCACACCTTTCAGATTACTTAGCGGTTCTATATCAGTCATCGAGGTTTCCCCCGGAGATGGATCAGTCATCCGATCTAACAACGTCCTCAGCAGCTATTTCACTCACTATAAGGGCGATTCTCAGTCAGGGCAGGTGAGTTTCACTTTATCATGCTGGCATCCTGCCACACCGCATGTTATTTAGGAGTGCACTGTAATAATTACACAGAGTATTATGTTTCCCTCATTACTAATCATAGATGACTGACAAAAAATGTACATCATTAATTTGACGATTGTATTGCAGGTCAAAGAGATCACCTACCTCGTCAACAGTCTACCCCCTGATGTACCTGGGCAGGTGTACTCCATAAGGTCCATTGTGAGTCGTGCAAGCAGGTGAGCCACCACCGCCTTCAATGGGATATGATGACTCGACGATTTATGGACTTCTCATGATTTGTTTCTTAATCTAAATTTCTGTCCACCAGAATCCTCACTTGTTACAACCAGGCCAGAGTTTCCTTGTTGCTGCCTGTCATGCCGAGCTGTTTGGACCCGGTCAGAGGCATTGTCCAATCTCTGTTCAAGTCAATACACACTGTGCTTATATTTGTTTGTTTAGAATTTAATGTATATTGTTTTTCTGTACAGGAGAGAAATCATTTTGAGTGGGAGACGTTTGAGGATAACCTGCCAAGTTCAGTGTCACTTGACCCTCACTTTGACCTCCCGCAAATGGAGCATAACAGGTAGGCAGTGTTTTATCGACCTACAGGCTTTATTGTGTTTCAAACTTTATATATTTATAGATAAATACACTATATATTTTTTGTTTTATAAACTACTACTTGTGAGATATTGTGAGCTTTTGACACGTTGATATCTAAAATCTGTTTGGGGGTATCCTTCCACCGCCTAAAGTGTAAAAGTTGATTGAAAGCTTATGGAGAATGTCCATGTAATATCCCTAAGAAATATGTACTGAAGTTCCCTTCTGCTCTAAGGTCCGACATCGTGTCTGCTGAACTGGAGAAGATCAAACGCTTCAACTGTATCCTTGAGTCTTCGACCATTGCATGATAATAGAAACCACAATCTGTCTCGTCTGTCACTCCCACGTAGCTTACCAGACCCCTCTTCTGTCGCATGCTTTGAATCTGAAGGCTTGTCTGCGGCTTCAGTATGTCTGTCGTGACGTACGAGGAGACGGAGACTGCGTAGCCAAAAGGTTTCTCCTTCATGTCACGCCTTCAGTTCTGTTGGAACACAGCAAGGTGCCGGGGGTTTGGGGGGAAGGCTCTGCAGTCCCGCGTTGTGGATCTGGAACCACCCAGACAGCCAGTGAACCCGTGGATGAGACCTATATCGCAGAGGCCCTCCAGAGAACATCTAAAGCCATACAGGACATTGATGCCGTTATATCAGCTGCAACACTGAATTAAAACCCAATGCCTTCTAAGAATGGGGAGTAAATGTTCCTAGTTTTGTATCCGACAGGGTAATTCAAAAATTTGGTGATGAACTTGTGTTAAGTAATTATGCATTCATCAATAAAAATTAAGCTTTTTTCTAATTCAGTGTACACATTTTTCTATTTTTCTGTCTTGTGTTATTGGAATTAAGTTGTTGTTTTTTCTTGGTTTGCGCATTCTTCCACTGTGAAAACAGGTCCTGTGCAGTTGCTTAGATTGTAGAGGGTGATTTCATAATGTGGTGTCCCTGTACTGTAAAAGGTTAATGCTATTGAATTATACAGAATACAGTATGCACAGGTTCACGTGCATGATATTTTCCACACCAAACTGCAGTGTGCATCCTTTCACCTAAAGATACCGTTCTCTGGTGCTCTCTAGTGTAGACACAGAAAAAAAAATACAGTATTTTCTCAATTTAACTACACGGTATTATCAAAACAGTTGATCAGGAAAAGAGCATTGTTGGGTTTATATGGGATAATTATTTGTATGGTTCCAGTTATATACTATATATTCACTAAAAACAAAATATCAATAACACCTAAACTAAAAGACAGGAACAATTTCAGAATTATTTGTATAATACATTATATTTAATAGCGAGAGAGAGAGAGTTAGACACCGTTTTAGGATCATTAGTTGTCTAATGTTTCTCTATTGGAAAAAGGCATTAATGTGCAACGGGATCAAGGCTGGATCCTAGACGACAGAACTGATCCGAGATCTGCCATATGGGAGGTCCTCGACCAGCAGCGGCGGACTGCAGGGCCCCGCATTTGTCGCGAGAAGTCACGAAGTTTCCGGTGTTGTGTGTGTGTACCTGGAAACATGGCGGCCAGCTTCCGCGGCCGTCCTATCCGAAGTCTTCGGCTACGAGGTAAGCGTGTACAACTTGTACTGCCATTTTTACCATGCTCACTATAAAATAGAGGTTCTTAAGTACGCGATGACCCCTGCGTGTCTGCTCACAGTGTCGGTTACGTGTGCTTTTGACAGGTCGGAATGACAGCGGGGAGGAGAACGTACCGCTGGATCTGACCAGAGGTGAGCAGAGGCTTCATCACAGCCGATTACTGCTCAAAATGGATGAGCACCGTCTGTTAAACGAACCCCTACTGAAGTGATGCACCGTGCTGCCCTATCATGTCATGTCATTTGCCATCCCGTCAGACTCGCCTCACTGTTTTATAGCAGTGCCATAGCAGGCTAAGACCACATACACGGCATTAGCCCAGCTAACCTAACAAGCTAAGTTAGCCTCAGCTAGCTGCAAATGCTACCGAGCTATGTCGACGATCTGTTGTTTTGATTTGCGACACGGCGAGATCGTCAATTTTGAGCGATCCTGGGATGAGTTGAAGGTTGGAAAGCGGTGTATTAGCCGGTTGTATTGGTGTTTTGGTGTAGCGACCGCTAGCCAATAGTAGTGGGAAGGATGGGACACATCCCTGGGTCTTAATGAGACTGTTGACACACAGTCTGTCAAGATGAACCACATCACTGGCTGCACAGCCTAGAGTCCTGTCATCTCAGACCTGGATCGTCTTTAACAGTGGGGGGTTAATGAAGCTGTCAGATGTCATGAATGTGACCAACTGAATGATTTATTCCTAGGAAGATATAATGTTATTGATTTAGTATAAAAATGCATGTAGCCTAATCGCATCTAGCGTGTAACGCTACGACTACTCGATCCATCCTCCGGGACATACAAGTCACAAAATTGAATGACATTCCCAGAGATGTAGATGTATGGACTCGTACATACTGTATACATAACATTGGAATGCATAGTTACAATATTTGTTTTTGGTAAAACGAAGCGCTCTCGGATGCACATCGGATGCATGCTAGGACCTCAGGCTCAAACCTTCCTAGTCTCGTGTCTAGCCTCTGGAAAACGAATTACCAGCATATAGAGACTGTTTAGGGAGGTTTACATAACCAGTCATTCATTCACCAAAAATATTCTGACATAAACCCTTTGTTTGTCGAATTGTCTCGGTATGAATCCCAACAAAGAAGAAGATGAAATCGCCTAGCTCAGTGGCCCCAGCCCCTCTCTTCCCTGGTTCTGCACAACAATATCTGTAAATTATGATTTAAACACTAGTCACATACAGATGTATGCGTAGATATAAATATTTCTCTCCCCTCCCCCCCACACAGAACCATCAGACAACTTCCGTGAAATCCTACAAAATGTGGCCAAGCCTCATGGAGTCAGTAACATGCGAAAACTGGGCCACCTGAACAACTTCATAAAGGTACGTTGCTGCTAGAACTAATTCGCTTGACTTATTTGTTCATTGTGTGTTTTGGATCTGGAGGTGGACATCCGAGTATAGCAAGCTTTGCATACAGCGGTACATCACACAGGAACAGATCAAGCGACTGTCGGGCGTGTTCCATCTTCTCCTACTTGTTACCGCATTCATTGGCTTGTAGCTGTCAACATGGCGGTGTGTCATTGTGAAGCTGACACTGAGTGAGCTTGAGCTCTTGAGTGTGCGTGTGTGTCGGGAGCAGCGTTTTTTTTGCTTGAAGAGGTTTAATGTGCTAAGTCTGCATTATGTGTAGTCCCATCCTGGTAGGGACCAGGGCTTGAAGGCTTATCGGTGTTGTGGAGCTTCCTTGATATCAATGATGGTGTACGCTTTACTCTTTTGAATTCCTATAGCGTTGTGTTTTTTATAATGTCATTCAGTTGTTCCTTTGAAGAATAATTGTGCTGTGCACATTGGAAGAAAATGAGGGGTTTACTTTATGTTGTATCTACTATTACATAATGTTTATAGATCTTATTAGAAAAAATTCACCGGACATATTCTATTGTTGGTTACCTGCAAACAACAATACAATTCCCAAACAGTATAAATGATGAGTTCCAATCCAGCTACTCGCTGCCAGATACAAAAGAACAATGTCCGAATGCTGCAAACCGCAACACAGTGACTGCATTTCATGACAGCAGCAGGGCATCAGGCTGTCTTACTTGTTAAGCGTTGCTTCTGTTGTAAATACACCTGACATTCTTGTTTACAACTATTCACACTCTACGAACTGTGAGCGTGCTTGCATGCCTGCCTTATGTGTGAGAGTTTGAACGCCAGGCTACTGATTCCATATTAGGATTCCAGGACACCGAGGGTGAGCTAATCCCATGGAAAGTGTCACAGAGAGTGCTTCCCCCCCCCCCCCCCCCCCTCACACTACTCATTGGAACAGCACCCCCCCCCCCCTCCAGCACCGCACTGCTGCCGGTGCTGTCAGGCCCCCTCTCTTTCTGCTCTGGCACAAGGGAGATGCCGTCTTTCTGTATCTCTCTCTCAGCCAACCCATCCGACTCTAAAAAAAGATGAAAGGTCAAGTTGAGAAAGCTATTGTTATAATGATTATGGTCTTTCCTCAAGTTTCACATGACCAGGCAGGTCCAATCATTGTTCCGATGTATAGTCATAACACGTGTTTAGTGGGAATAGGATTCAGATTAGGTTTCATTGAACCGCAACACCCTTAGGGTCGGCATTGAGCGGGAGGTCATGTTGGACAAATCCCAATCCGTTTTCTTTTATCATTGCAGCTGCTATGCAGCATCGGCCACCATGAGGAGAAATTTGGGTTTACGTACGAAGAAATTATAATTTGGTAAGTAGTGTATTGTCAAGTCAAACTTCCTCAAACTGCTATTGTAGCGTATGCATGTTGCCCATTCGTTTAATTCCTCGCATACCCTAACAACAATTGAGAAACCTCAGGACGGTTGTAAATAATCGTTAATAATAAATAACAGATCATAATTGTTGTGTATTGAACATGTTCTTCAAATGCCACAAACTTCAACAATTTGAAAGATGACCATTGGCCAATGGTGAAGCTGCTGAAGCAGACCATACAGTCTCCTTCCTTGGGTCTGGGGCTGGCCGTTTGACCGCTCTGTGCTCTTGGTCCTCCAGCCTGCGGCTGGCTCTCCTGAACGAGGCGAAGGAGGTGCGCGCGGCTGGGCTGCGGGCTCTGCGCTACCTGATCAGGGACACCAGCGTGCTGCAGAAGGTTCTCAGGCTGCAGGTGGACTACTTGATAGCCAGGTGAGGAACCCCCCTCTCAGAGCGCCCTCCTTGGGTTCACTGTGACCAGTCAATTGTTGTTTGTTTATTGTTTTATTGGTTAGAAGGATCCTTAGTAGCTGTCACAAAAGTGGGGCAAGTTAGTCTTCCTGGGATCCACACAGAAAGACACAACACATAACAATACACAAATCATAATTCAGGTAACGATGATCATCTAAAAGCAGTAAATCCTTATCAACATCATCAGAAATTATTCAGCTTTATTGTGCTGCCAGTTGACAGCTGAAACTGTCTGGTTTCTCTGATGAAGGCTGATGGGTTGGTGGATGTTATCATGACTGTGGTGCGTGGTTTGTCGGTGAAGTGTTGATGATTTGTGTCCAATCAGGTGCATCGACATCCAGCAGAGCAACGAGGGCGAGAGGACCCAGGCTCTAAGGCTCGTCCGAAAGGTGAGATTAAATCCACCTTAATCTTTAATCTCCCGACGGCCTATCTAGCTGTTCCCACCTCCATGCGGGCCAGCCTGCTGGTTTAGTGGACAGAGCATAAGCACACTCAACTCTGGAGTAGGCACGGGACAACGTGATAATGTCATGTCACGATTATCCTGGAAAAAATACAGATGATTTAGGATATTGTCACTTTAATCATGGAACTCTTTAATGTCGCGTTCCCACTGCAGGGTGCGGTACGGTTCGGTTCGCCTCAGTCCGGTAGGGAGGGGGCGGTATAGCCCAGCTCAGTTCCGAGGTCGCGTTTCCACCGCCGACAGTACCCTTTATGGTAGGCCGGATGTCGACCGCCGCGGCAGCTACATAAACATCGTGACATCCTAGCAGCGCGACAGAGTGTAGCCTGCTCAATAAAAACAATGGAAAAGTTGAACGCGACACATTAAACCAAGAGCTGCCATGGAAGTCGTCCAGCAACAGTTCCTGGCCTTTATGCTTTTCATATGGCAGTTAATCAACTTCCGAATGCAAGCTTTATTTGACGAAAGTTTGGAGGCTTCTGTCTGTTTGTTTTTATCCCCACGTCGCCCGGAAGTGACGATTCTGTCGACCAATTAACGGAGGGGGTGTGTAGCTCGAATTTTCCGGCACCCTTTCAGGCGTCTCAGTACCCCAACAGAGGAGTACTGAAGACGAGGGGAAAAAGAGTACGGCTCAGTCCGGGTCACGCCCACTTTCGCCGGTGGAAACGCAATCTGTACCGCACCTTTGCGAACCGAACCGTACCGCACCCTGCAGTGGAAACGCGGCATAAGGTGTACTAAAACATATTGGGATCACTTTTTCTTAACAATCCTTTCAGTGAAATCAAGTCCTCATTCTTCTGACAAATATACTCATTGTAAGTCTCTTTGGGTTAAAGCGTCTACTAAACGCCCTAGATGTAAATATTCAGTTTTAGTACCTTTCAACCAATTCTAAATAAATCAGGAAATCAAGGTAAAGAATAGACAATTAAAGAGGCTACGACATCTACGACTAATCCTGGTTTTATTCAAATGAAAGACACCTTCACCTTGGTGCCCCTGAACCCTCTCTTCTCAGATCATCACGGTCAACGCCATGCTCTTCCCCACCTCGGTCGCCAACTCCCTGATCGCCGTGGGAACGGACGGACTGCAGGAGCGGGACCGCATGGTCCGCGCCGCCATCGCCATCGTCTGCGAGCTGGGTGAGTAGAGACGTCGCACATCTGCAAGTGAGAGACGGATGTGTTACACAAGCACAAGTGAGAAGCTGTGTGTAGTTCCAGTGGTGGAAGGCCACGTACGCACACAGGTCATAAGCAGGCTAAGAACCAAAAGGAAAATAATTAGAAACATTCAAGGTTCTGTTTGACTTTGATGGAACTGAATTCAAGAAAATCGCCTCATGCCCTCTCCAGCTAAATGCTCGTTTGGGGAAGTAGCGTTGTGGTCTAGCCTGGCTAACGCCAGACCTCATCTCGAGATCGCGTGCAAGGCAGCATGGGTACACCCAGGCTAGCTGCGGTCGCCTGTATTGTACTATTTCTGCGATCGAGGGATCCCTGTCCGAGTCTTAATCTATGAAACGCGTTGACGGCGTCCGCAGCCCTGAAGAACCCGGAGGTGGTGGCCAAGCGAGGGGGCCTCAGCACTATCCTCAAGAGCGTCATCGACTGTCGGCTGAGCCGCATCAACGAGGCGCTGATCACCACCATCCTCCACCTCCTCAACCACCCGCAGACACGCCAGTACGTGCGCGCGGACGTGGAACTCGAGGTACGCGCGTGCACGACCATGCTAGCGTAAAATGTATGCTAATGCCCGCACAAGGGGTTCGTTTTTTCTGTCTGGGATTAACACAGAGGGTTTTTTTTGTGTCTTGTCCTATGGATTTTACAGTGATGAGTTTCAACACATACAGACATACACGCATGCAAACATACACTCACACTCACACTCTATCCCCTTCACACTTTCCTTTCCTCTAAACCGGCTATCAGTGTAAGGAAACAGATTGAGACATCCCATAAACACCAAGCCAAGATAGCTACATTGATGTCATTTGATACCAATAGCAGGATGTCTATATTAATAGAGATGTCTATAGCGTTGCTTACAGCCCTCTGTGTTAACCCCGAGTGTTACTTTATTCAATTGAGTCAATATTTGCGAACATGTCTTTTGCTTTGCAGCAAATCCTGGCCCCATTCACGGATTTCCACTACCGGCACAACGCAGACACGTCAGAAGGGCAGCTCAAGTGAGTGTTGTGTGTTCGAGAGAGTGCAGGTTGGGGGCTCGGAGTGAGGTGGTCGATTTGGGATTGTCCCCTCACATTCACACTACATGCGTCCGTCAACGATAGTGTCCGACCGGTATTATCAGCTGATATTTGCGATTTTTACGTTTATCGGCATCGGCCGATTTTGTTTCAAAAGCAGTATCGGCTCCAAATATCGGTTCATGAAAATCGGTATTGGCGTATCGGGTCATCGGCTAAGGCTGATGAAAATGTATCTGTATCGTAGAAAATCCATATTGGTCGATCCCTAGTCGACGGATCTCATTGACTTTGCATGGGGCTCTCTCGAAATGCATTGTGGGTCCATCTGTTCCGTCGGCTCTGTTGCCCGCGTCAAAAAGTTGAGACATGTTCAACTTTTTAAGCAGCGATGGATCCGTCGGCCCATCACATCGCGTCATGCACCTATACGTAAATACACTGTCCAATGAAATCGCCTTTGTAATACAACCCGGGAAAACACATGGATATGTCAAAAAGCCCCCATCCGTCAACGGACGCATGTGGTGTGACCTTAGGTTCAGTGTTGGTGCCGACCGGTGAATGGCGTTGATAGTTCCTTGTGTTAAATCCTCCCTAAAAATAGCCCTTCATTGTGATTGTTTATGAAATGACATTGCAGTTCAACATCCATGATTATAATGTTTTTGTCAGGATTGCTTTACGTGCTTTGTTTACAGATATGCAATGAAGTCAGTTCCAGGTTTTTATCAAAAAATCGCAAGCTTTCTTCTGACACAGATAAACGATTATGTTTGTAAGATGATGTTGTTGTCCCTACTGTGGTGTTGGTTCTTGTGTTTCAATGAACGTTTTGTTTTCACCGGTTGATGTGTGTGTCGGTCTCTCCTCAGGGAGGATCGGGATTCCCGCTTCCTGTCCAGTCGGATGGCCATAGTAGCAGCGTTCCGTTCCTGGTCCGGTACGTGTCTTATGATTCACACACTTACACTTTAAACGCATGTTATGGGATTTCATGTGTGGTTTGACTCTCGCTGCTTTTCTGTCTTGGTTTGTGATTCCAGGGATTATCAACCTATGCAAGGCCGGGAATTCTGGAATCCAGTCTTTGATTGGCTTACTCAGCATACCTAACATGGAAGTTAGGGTGAGTAATGGCTAACTCTTTCTCGGCTCTTTTAATGAATGCGGTGGTGGCAGTTGGTGTTATTGTTTGATCATAAAACATCAAACGAGAGGTGTGTTGCAGCCACAAACCTCTGCGAGTCAGTAATATTAACTAGAAGTCATTTTCATTTTCTCTTTGATGTAGTGATGGAATTTTACATTTCAAATGAACCAAGCAGTTTTTCCCCCACTTGAGACGGAGGCCAATGAATTCAGTGAGATGAACCTCCGGAAAGCAACATCTGAGTACATTTGCCACAGCTATGATGTCTTTGAATCATAAAGGGGTTGCATCATTGAGGAAAAAAGTAATTTTAGGGCACTTGTTGACACCAAAGCATTTGATTTAATAGAACATGATCAAGAGAAGATACAGGCAGCGAACTACCAAGCGTCTTCGATGAGGCAATGGGTGTACGTGCTCAGCAGTATAGGCCAGGAGCATAGTAACTTCTCAATTCAAATACTGAGTCTCTTGAGTTGATGAGCGGTTCATTGTGACACCAGGCCGGGCTGAGGTTGTGGTGACACCATCTAAAAGGTTTGAGTTAGTCTATACTGGGACAGAGGGGAAGCGGGCCATAAGGCATGGGGGTAGTGTTAAGATCTCATGGTTATATTGTCTGTAGAGGAAGAGAGATTTCTTTGAGGTGCTAAGAGACTTCTTGAAAAGGCTTACTCAATTATAACTAACTGGTATAGAAGGTTATGTTTTATGTGGAGTGTTATTTATATTTTCCGGGACAATTGTGTTTTGGAATTATACAATGCAAGCAATCAAACTCGGCGTTTGAGCATAATAAGAAGAGCGAATGTAGAGTAAGGAAAAGGTGGAAATAATCATAATGCATGTCTAGGGAACGTTGGTGTCAGCCACCAATCACAATGTGATTAGAGAGTGCAACGCACGGGAGTAAATTATAGGTCAGCCGTTGTAGGGTGACACGGTTACAGTACGAAGTTGCGGAACGATTGCAATCACAGCCGTGTGTGGGAGGAGAGTCTAATATTTCATCCGAATTGAAATGATGAAATGCACTTTAAGCAGTGTGTAGGAGTATGCACGGTTTAAAGAAAGGAAACGGGTGTACAATTAGTTAAACGTTTGTCATTTTTACTGCTTAGTTCACCTTGTAACACTCTCAGTTTGGCTCTGCCTGTATAGGTAAAACGGTGTGTAAATGGTTAAGCTGACCGGCCCCTGAATGTTATTTCCCCCCTACAGAAAGGCTTGCTCGAGGTCTTATACGAGATATTCCGGCTTCCTCTGCCTATTGCAACCCAAGACTTCACAGAAGCTCTGCACAGTGTCGGTAAGTCAAAACGCCCCTGACTTTCAGATTGCACCTCTTGATACACCATCTACCTAGTTTCCTATTGATCCTAGCCTCGCTCTGCATTGCGTGTCGCGTCGGTCTCTGTGTGGGTGTCATGGGTCGTACTGATCTCCTCCTCCTCCTCCCTCCCCCCCCCCCCAAAGACCCCAGCAGGGGCCAGGACAGCTGGAGACTCTCCGATGGCTTCGTGGCCGCTGAGGCCAAGGTCCTACTCCCTCACCGGGCTCGTTCCAGGTGAGCTCCTCTGTCTGCCAAGGCTCTGCTAGCGCTAAGAATAGCAACCATAGCCACTGCTATGGTCGAAGCGGTTGTGTGTTGGCCAAGTCAATTGCTAATTCTTTGTTTGTTTGTGCTCAGGCCTGACCTGATGGACAACTATCTTGCATTGGTGCTGTCGGCCTTCATCACTGGGGGCCTGTTGGAGGTGGGTTGATGTTCTCTGCCAGCCTGCAGTATGTGCCGGTTCTCGTAGCCAAACGGGGATGGCCAGTGTCTAGGTTTTTGTCCATCATATCTTTACGGATGCACTTCTTATCTTGTTTATCTTTGCTCATGTTGCTGTTTCCCCTGACCGTGCTAGGGTCTGGTTGAAGTGGTGACCAGCAGTGAGGACCAGCTTGCTGTGAGAGCCACCATTCTCCTGGGAGAACTACTGCACATGGTAATGGAACGTTGGTGTTACGGGATGCAACAATCCGATTTTCAGGGCGATACTAATCACAGATTTAATTTGCATTAAACAGTGAAATATAGGCTAGAATTGTCATTTTCATCATTCAGACATTCATTTAAAAGACAGAACAATGAATAACCTTTTAATATATTATGGATGATAGTGGAAGTCACTTGATTAGCTTTTTCCAGGAGCCAATCTTCTTATTGATCGGCCGAAGACATATCACATGTTTAGGCTTATATCGGCCAATAATGAATCAGCTGCAAGGTAATATCAGTGGCTGATTAAAAAAAATATTGTTTCTCTTCTCCACCCTTGTCTTGTGCAGGCCAACACTATCCTGCCTCATTCCCACAGCCACCACCTGCATTGTCTCCCCACCCTCATCAACATGGCAGCCTCCTTCGACATCGCCCCGGAGAAAAGACAGTGAGTTCGGACATGGCACTGAAGCACAAACGAGTTCTGTTTCCCATCACAAACGCTTCCTGCCCCCTCCTGCACTTAACCGTGTCAGACTCTGTGATGGTTATCTGAGAGAATATCTCAAGCCCTGCCACTCATATCTGCGGGTGCCGTGTTGTTCCAGTCGAGCGAGCGGGGCGGTCAACCAGCTGAAGCGCTTCCATGAGAAGAAGAAGCAGGGACTGAAGCCCTGCAGCCTGTACCTGGACCACATCATCCGCAAGTCTTTGTCGGCGCACAGCCGCAGGGACACGCACACGCGGGCACACCGAGACATCTACGCCATCAAGGTACGTGGCAGACGCACGGCAGACGATGGCCTACTTTTGGACATTTCATTTAACGTTTAGCTGAAAAACAGCCCAAAACATAATGGATGATATTTGATCTAAAAACAGAAATTATGTAATCACTTATGTAATAAGTAATTTGGTATTTTATTAATTGTAGCCATTGTTCAATACTGAATTATATATTACTGCGGTTTTTATGAAATTTGGCTTCCAACAGTTAATGTAACACAAATAATCATTTTGATGCATCAATATTTGTACAACATGAAGGCGTCTCTTTTTGTTTATTTGTGTTTTTCTTTATTGTGCGTAGGACACGGAAGAGGCTCTGATGACGAACCTAAAAGACAGCCAAATTCTCAACCACAAGCACAACCTGGAGTGGAACTGGCTGCTCATCGCCACCATCCTCAAGGTGGGCCTTCACTCGACGTCTCATAACCTGAACTCGTCTGTAGCTGAAGGCCTCATTATGCTTCTGTGTGATTTGTCTGAATCCTTTGGCACACACAATGCAACCATGTTGCAAACCGTATTCAATTGTGCAGCCTACGCTACAAGGGGTCCTTACACTAAATGTCCACTAGAGGGGTATTTATCGACCAACCAATTTGCAAAACTTCTGTGGATGAATCATCAAAAAAAAAACTTTACTTTTTCAGACAAAAAAAAAAAAAAAAGTTCAATAATAACTGGTGAACAGACCATTCTATTGTATTCAACTGGAGTTTAACAAACTTTGTAAAAAGTAAAGCATTTAGAAGACTTCAACGTTTATTAAAATACAAATTGAAGCTGAGTTATCTGTAGCCTGGAACCGCTAGAGCTACGCGTGCAGCCCCACTCGTCAAGTCCCCGATCAGTGACCTGCCTCATCGAGGTGGATGTCACGTTGCAGTAGTGCTCTTTGATTTGAGGGACAGAACACATAAAGGCTCTGTCAGTCTTTGCACCCATGCTTAGGGCTGAACGATTAATCAAATTCAAATCGAAATCACGATGTAATAGAACTTGATATTGAAATTGCAAAGGCTGCAATTATAAAATATTATATATATTATTATTTTTCTTTTACAATTCAAAAGTTAAATAAAGATGTTGTAGTATAAATTCATCTCAACACCTCGGCCTGGCTTTTAAGGAAAGGTTAGTTTATATGTTGACTGCTTCCAATGTTGTGTTGGTCATGCTAAAGAATGATTTATTACTTTTGTAGTGAATAATACACAACAAAAGGAGCTTCATGAATTAAAAAAATCGCATATTAAATCACATTCGCGATATTGGTCAAAATTATCGCATAATTAGATTATTTCCCCAAATGGTTCATCCGTACCCCCGTTGCGTTACGACCAGACGCCTGGTTATCCTGCTCTCACGTTGCTGAAGTTCGACCATGTGCGGACCTGTGTGTTCACTCCTCACATGATAACGTGTGTCTCTTCCCTCAGTGGCCAAACGTTAACCTCAGGAACAACAAAGACGAGCAGATGCACAAGTAAGACGGCCCCCTCCATCAGCACCACCCCCCCCCCCCCCCCTTCTAGCCCTAAACCCACCTCCTGCCTGTTCTTCCACCTTAAACTATGGTTTTACCATGCACAAAACTAACTTTGTACTTTATTTTAGTATTTATTTATTGCATTTTTTACTTTTTAAGTATGGAAGCTATCGGAGGAATTGTGCGGTGATTGTCTGTCTTGAAGCTGCAGTGTCACTCTCGTTTCCTGCAAAGGATGATTAAAATGATCGATCTATTATCCATCTAAAAAGACCCTTCTCTGTGGCGCTGCCTCCAGGTTCGTGCGGCGGCTCCTGTACTTCTACAAGCCCAGCAGCAAGCTGTACGCGGGGCTGGAGCTGGACCACTCCCGGGCCCGGCACCTCACCGTGGTGGGCTGCCAGTTCATAGAGTTCCTCATGGAGTCCGGCGAGGTGAGAGGGCGCCGTCCCACCGCAGACACCGACACACACACACACACACACACCCTACCTTTACATGGTGGACAGGACGGTTCCTTTGTTGATCACGGTACCCTCAAAAGTCAAAGTCAAAGTGAACTTTATTGTCAGAACGACCATGCAACAAGTTATATATAGAGGACCGAAATTGCGTTTCCCCATCCTACAAATGCGCTATTAATATATTAACCAAACAACATATAAAATAATAACCTAATGGTGCAAAAAGCCGACAACAAACATATAACGTAACATAATAATAGTGCAATAAGACAACGACATATATAGACAGACTAGATTATACAGAAAATAATCTTCACAATGTTATGAGGTAGTTATTGTGGTTCAAATAAAGGTGCCCTATAGTCGAGTGACCCCCTGCCCCCTAACCGAGATGCCCCCCCGTCGCCGTGAGCAGGAGGGCCAGGGCTACCTGGAGGAGCTGGTGAAGGACATGGTGGCCTGGCTGTCGCTGTCCTCGGGGCAGAAGCCCGAGAGGAGCCTGCAGAGCAACGGCCTCATCACCACCCTGAGCCAGCACTACTTCCTCTTCCTGGGGACGCTCTCGGCCAACCCGCACGGCGTCAAGCTGCTGGAGAAGTGCGGCCTGTTTCAGTGGTAGGTCGGGAGGGCGGGCCCACACCAAAAAATTTAAAATAGACGTCTTTCAATTTTTTTTATAAATAAATGACTTTATTGTCAAGTGAAGTTTATTTTTTTTTCTTCCGTTTCCCTTCCTTGCAGCCTGCTGAATCTGTGTTCGTTAAAGAACCAGGACGCTGTCCTCAAGCTGACCGTCTCCACTCTGGACTACAGCCGCGACGGCCTGTCGAGAGTCATCCTCTCCAAGATCCTCACCGCAGCCACCGATGTAGGCCGCGCACCCACCCACGCTAGCACGCACTCACTCACTCAGTCACTCACTCAGTCACTCAGTCACTCAGTCACTCACTCACTCACTCACTCAGTCACTCAGTCACTCAGTCACTCACTCAGTCACTCACTCACTCACTCACTCAGTCACTCACTAAGTCCCTCACTCAGTCCCTCACTCACTCACCCACTCACTCACTCACTCACTCACTCACTCACTCACTCACTCACTCACACACTCTCTCCCACTCACACACACACACACTCTCCCACTCACACACACTCACACTCTCTCCCACTCACACACACTCACACTCTCTCCCATTCACTCACACACACTCACACACTCTCCCACTCTCCCACTCACTCTCACACTCTCCCACTCACTCCCACTCACTCACACACACACTCTCCCACTCTCTCTCACACTGTCTTCCACTCACTCCCAGATCCATAAACCTGTTGTCCGCTCTATCCCACTCTATGGACCGTACTCACCCCCCCCCCCCCCCCCCCCCCCTGCCTTGTCCCCACAGATCGGCCGCCTGTACGCCACCAAGCACCTGCGCGTGCTGCTGCGCGCGGGCGTGGAGTTCTTCAGCAGCTGGGGCATGGAGCTGCTGGTCACCCAGCTCCACGACCACAGCAAGGCCGTGTCCATGGAGGCGCTGGACATCCTCGACGAGGCCTGCGAGGACAAGGTGACACGCACGCACGCACACACTCACTCACTCACACACAATCACGTTTTATGATGCTAGCGAGGGAGGGGTGGGTGTATGTGTGTGTGTGTGTGTGTGTGTGTGTGTGTGTGTGTGTGTGTGTGGGGAGACAGACATGGTCAGCACTGCTCAGTGTTTGGATAAAAAAAGAAAAGCTTTGTATGTCAGCTGGTAGATTGTACATTGTTCCACTTTGCTATTCATGCCGGTGTGTGTGTGTGTATGCGCGTTCTGTCTAACCTGGCGTGTCTTGCTGGTTCACAGGCCAACCTCCACGCTCTGATCCAGCTCAAACCGGCTCTGTCCCACCTGGGGGACAAGGGCCTGCTGTTACTCCTCAGGTCGGTCCACTCCGCGCCACACCACACAATCACAACAACATGATGACAACAACCACATCCTTTCAGTCGCTAGTCCACAAAGTCTTGGAAGTGACTGCTTTGGAAAGGGCTTGTGACACAGCGTTGACGGATACGCTCTCACCCTCGCGTGTTTAGGTTCCTGTCCATACCCAAGGGCTTCTCCTACCTCAACGAGAGGGGCTATGTGAGCAAACAGCTGGACCGATGGCAGAAGGTAAGACCCCTGTTTACAGCCGCCGCTCAAGACGACCGTGTCTGAGACTGGTGGGACTCTAAACACGGGCTTCCTGTGTTGTGGCAGGAGTACAACCTGAAGTACGTGGACCTCATCGAGGAGCAGCTCAACGAGGCGCTGACCACGTACCGCAAGCCGGTCGACGGAGACAACTACGTCAGGCGCAGCAACCAAAGGTGAGGGAGAGAGGGTGTAGGAGCTCACCCCTCAGCCAGCACCTTGCTCTATACACCGCTTGCTGCTTGGGGACAGGCTGCACTAATCGTCCCCTGAGTTCATTTCTTTGAGACCTTTTGCTTAACCTGTCCTCCCCTTTCCATGACTCTAGGTTACAACGACCAAACGTCTATCTCCCTGTGCACTTGTACGGTCAGCTGGTCCACGACAAGACAGGCTGCCACCTGCTGGAGGTCCAGGTACCCACAAAACAGCATTTACACTAATGTCATGCAGGATTTAGCTTAGGTTATTTTGGCGCAGAAAATAACTGAGGCGGGTTGATGACAACGTAAAGCTAACTACCTCCTGATGTTCTCCTCCTCCTCCTCCTCCTTCCATTTCTTCTTCTCCTACTCCTTCTTCTCCTACTCCTCTTTCCACTTCTCCTCCTCCTCCTCCTCCTTCCACTTCTCCTCCTCCTCCTCCTCCTCCTCCTCAGAGTGTGGTTCCAGACCTCAGCTACACGGTCCGCTCCCCGATGCTGGACACCTGGGAGGGCATCAAACATCTGAAGGCGGCTCTCTGGGCACTGGTCGGTACCCGTTTGCGTTCACCTCCCCCCTCACACCCACCCTGTGTGTCACCGCACGCGGCGGAGAGAGATCTAACGGAGCCCCCCCTCTCTCTGTCCCTGCAGGCCAACATCGGTTCCTCCAACTGGGGCTTGAATCTCCTGCAGGAGGAGAACGTCATTCCTGACATCCTGGCCATGGCGCAGCACTGCGAGGTGCTGTCCATACGGGGGTAAGAGCCTGTGGTGAACGCCCGTGGTCATGACGTGCTTGTTGTTGTGCCGACCTACGCCGTGTGGGAGGCACGAGAAGAAGAGAGAGGGGTTTTCTGAGTTTCTGTTGTTGTCGTCGGATCGCACTTAGTCGACATCGCCAACCTACACCATCTTTTTCCATCCCCCCCCACGCAGTTTCCGAGACCAGCATAACAGATTGGTTTTGTAAATCTCCCACATGGTTTGACCCGCATACGGTTTGTCTACTCTGGGCTTTTTAGGTTTCGTTTTTTGGATTCATCAATTTATGATGATCATGAGCTTAAAAAGGTTATAGAAACGGATCATACAACATGTGTGATGGGTTTGTCCCAGGTTTAGTTTCCCAACCACTACCTCCACTGCAGACATCTGAGTATATCGGTGTGTGTGTGTGTGTGTGTGTGTGCGTCTGTGTGTGTGCAGGACGTGCGTGTACGTGCTGGGGGTGATCTCCAAGACCCGGCAGGGCTGCGAGGTTCTGAAGCAGCACGGCTGGGACGCGGTGCGCCACAGCCGACGAACCCAGTGGCCCGTGACGCCCGAGGAGGTCGACGCCATGCTGACCTCGGAGCTGTCCTCGGTGCCCAGCACGCTCAGCCTGAACTCCGAGTCCACCAGCTCGCGCCACAACAGCGAGAGCGAGTCGCAGCCCAGTGAGTAGCGTGGATAGATAATTTTTTGGCGATTTGATGATTTGGCAAAATAATCGAATTGCGATTTATTTTTTACCAATATTGCGATTGCCATTTAATATGCAATTTTTTTTTTCATTCATTAAGTTCCTTATGTTCTGTATTCTTCACAAAAAAGGAAATAAATCATTCTTTAGTATGACCAACACAACATTGGAAGCGGTCAACTTATAAACTGCTGTTTCCTTTAGGCCAGGCCGATGTGTTGAGATGAATTGATATTATAACCTCTTTATTTAACTATAGAATCTTAAAAGAAAAATAAATATAAATCGTACTGATTCCAGTCAGTAACGGTAACAAGTCATTCAATAAATTTTTTACATTTTTTTAATCGCAGCCTTTGCGATTTGCGTTACGTGTTCTATTACATCTAACTGTTGGACCAGCGTGTTTGGTTGGCTCATGCAGAGTATGGAAGGGTTCGACAGTAATGGTTGGCTGAGGGTCCATAGTCCTTTTTCCATCAGATTTTCAAGCGAATTAACTCTTAAAGCGAATTAATTTGTAGCGACATAAGAAGCGCCTAAACGGTTTCCAATCGACAGAACGATTATAGCGAATAAAAAATTGTGTCACAATGCCCCGTGTTGAAGCGCATTTTTCTGACCCGCTAGATGATTTTCCATCAACAATGCGCATGCGCGACATTCTATATCGCTTCAGCCGTTTTCCATTACTTTTATGTCGCTAGAACTTTCCCAAAACCACCTCTGCAGAGCGAATTAACTTAGTGCGACAAAATCGGCGTTAGAGCGATATAACCCTTTTTCCATCACATATGTCGCACTAACTTTTGATGCGCATCATTTTAAAGCGCATTATCTTTTTGATGGAAAAAGGACTCATGACCAGTTGAATGTCCCGTCAGGAGCGTTCAACTTTTCAACCCACTAGCACACGATCGGGCCGATGCTACAAAAAGGGGCACAAATGTATATTTTGCATTATACAATTTAAATCCTCCAGTGTTGTACGGAAATGGCTGTCTGCAGGGGGGATTGTTCAGTTTGTCTTGTTTGTCTTCGTTCAAATTAATGATCAAACATGTTAAGTACCAAAAGTCCTTGTTTTTATGCTCAAACGCTGATAATGACTGAATCATTGAGCGAGAGCCAGTAAAAATTGTCATAGGGCAAGTTAGTTTCAGTTATTTGTTACTAATAATTAGTTTCGACTTTTAAAAAAAAAAAAATCTCATAAAAAAAAAAGCATCCACTTAAGGACATTTCTTAAGGTCTTTGTTGGCCTCTCGCCCGCAGGCATGTACATCATGGACGACGACAAGTGCGAGGTGCTGGAGCACCTGGACGAGTCCAGCTACCTGCGCTGCAAGCCGGCCAAGGAGCGCAGCCCCTTCACCATCCTGGCCTCCACGCGCTTCGTGCGCAACCGCCTCATCAACTCCCTGTCGCTGCCCAGCAAGAAGCTGCGCTCCACCAGCGACCCCAAGATGCCGTCGGGCTCCCACACGCCCACGGAGCTCAAGATGGGCATGCGGCGGAACCGCACGGTCACGGAGCCCTCGGTGTTCAGCTCCAGCCAGAGCGACGTCTTCACGCCCATGTTCAACGGCCGGGCCGTGCCCAAGAGCCCCACCGTCAGCCTGGAGACGTCCTTCGTGGGGACGCGGGGCGACTCGGAGGAGCAGCTGTCCGAGGGCAGGCTGACCCGGGGAGGCGGGTCGTCCGGGGGCCTGGTGCTGGGGGTCCTCGGGGCGGGGCACGCGGCCGGGGACCTCCCCCCCGCCGGCGGTGGCGGCGGCGGCGGCCGGGACCGGGAGCAGAGCAGCCGGGAGCGGCTGGCGGGCGGCGACGGCGGCGGCGTCGGCGGGGGCGGTTCCACTGTAGGAGGAGGAGGAGGAGGGGGGGGCGGCGGCGGGGGCGGGACTCAGTTCAAGAGCCGCAGCCAGAGCTTTAACACGGACACGACCACCAGCGGCATCAGCTCCATGAGCTCCAGCCCGTCCCGGGAGACGGTGGGGGGGCCCGAGCAGGCGGACCCCGAGCAGCCCGACTCGGCGGACTGCGTGAGCCTCAACACGGTGGTGTCGGCCAAAACAGACAAGACGCTGCTGACCCTGCTGTCGCCGCAGTCCCCCGAGTCGGACGACCCCGACCACCACGACGACGACCACGACGGGCACGACGACCACGACGAGCCCAAGGCCGGCGCCGTGGCGCTGGTGCCGCCGGGCTCGTCGCACACCCTCCCCCGCCGGGCGCACTCCTTCAAGTCGCCGTCGGTGGCCAACATCAAGAGCCTGGCGGACTGCAGCTTCATGTACACCAGCCCGCGCGACGCTCTGGGCTACGCCACGCTGAAGCGGCTGCAGCAGCAGCGCATCCACCCGTCGATGTCGCACAGCGAGGCGCTGGCGTCGCCCGCCAAGGACGTGCTGTTCACCGACACCATCACCATGAAGACGGGCAGCCTGGACTCCCGGCTCACGCCGCGCAGGTAGGCCCCGCCCCCCCCGATGAGTGAGTGACACCCGGAGGTTAGCGAGGCAAAGTGGCTCCAGTGTGTGGCTGTTTGTCTTTAAAACAACGGGATTCTTACTTTTTCTTTCCTATTCGGCAAATCTCATTTGGTTTTCGTTTCTTAGCCTCTGTGCTTGACGAGTGTTTGGACCCCTGTAGGGCTGCTCGATTACGGGAAGAATCATAATCACGATTATTTTTCGTCGGTATTGAAATCACGATTATTCAAACGATTATTTTTGAGTTTGAAAACATGTTGAATTTATTCAGCATGTCTCTCCCAAAGAAATACTTTGTAACTGAGAACTTTGAAGTTTCGCCTTAAAAAAATACACAGAATGGTCAAAAATAAAATGTTCCAATCTGAAATAATATACAGGTATCCAGCTGCTCTGCCATTTCTATAAAACATTAAATATAAATAATCGTACAAAAAAATTCAAACTGTCACAAAATTAACATGATTTTGTGATTGTTTGAATTTTTTGGTACGATTATTTTTCTTTATTTAATGTTTGACGCTTAAATCGAAATCGCGATCAAAATCCAATTCATCGCCCAGCCCTAGAACCCTGTTGTGGCTGGGCTGACGACCGGGGTAACGGGGGTTCTCTCCTGTGGGCCCGGGGGGGGGGGGGGGGGGGGGGGGGGGGGGGGAGGACGGACGGACACCGGGACTGGACACCGGGCTCAGGGATGGGGATGCACTGGAGAGGATGGAAGGCGGGGGGAGGTCCTCTTTAGCCGGTGTAACACATGTACTGAATAAATGTGTGTGTAGGTGTGCGTTTTATGCTTTGCACACGTTATGCCCCGCCCCTCAGGCTGTCTGATTGGATCGAAGCGTGTGCCGCTGAACCCGGTGCGAGTCCGTACCGCAGGATGTCCCGGTCGCTGGTCCCGCGGTGGGTGTGGCCGCTCGGTAGACCGTAGAGCTTGAGTTGACCCCAGTGTAGGCCTTTAGTGTACCGTAGTGTCCCCGAGGCACGTAGTGGTAGCCCTAGGGGTCGTCTTGTGGTTGTAGTCTAGTTAGTACTAGTCCAGCCTCACTACACCCGTTGTCTTGTAGGACGGCAGGTTGATGTGAATCAAATGTCAAAACTCCATGTGTAGCAAAAAGTAGTAAAATAAATGGCTGTAGCGTCTGAAATTGTGATTGGCATTTCAAAAACTTGTTTTGCCTTTATCGATGCGTCATGTTTTCCCGTGTCCGAACTCGACAAACTGGCTGGAGTTAACGTTTAAACACCAACTAGTGTGTGTGTGTGTGTGTGTGTGTGTGTGTGTGCGTGTGCGCATGTGCGCTTCTGTTCTGTGCCTGTTGCACTGCGGCCAGCTACTAGTGGTCGTGTGTGTGTGTGTGTGTGTGTGTGTGTGTGTGTGTGTGTGTGTGTGTGTGTGTGTGTGTGTGTGTGTGCGTGTGTGCGCAGGCTGTCTGACAGGAGGAAAACGTGCGCTGACCCGTGCACCCTGGAGGCCCCGTACCGCCGGCTCTCCCGGACCCTGGGGGGCCGTTGGGTCGGGCCTGCGCCGCGCCGGTAACGAAGCGTCGTAGTCTAGAGCCCGGCGTCCTCCAATCAGAGGAGGCGTCGCACGCGTAGCGCCGGAGGTCAATGCAGTGACTCCTGTAGCGTCTTTAGCCTCCTCACGCCCACTGCCCCCTAGGGGTCTGGTAACTGCCCCCCCCCCCCCCCCCACTGTCCCCTACAGGCCTGGTTACTGCCCCACCCACACCCACTGTCCCCTAGGGGTCCGGTAACTGCCCCCCCCCCCCCCCCCCCCCACTGTCCCCTAGGGGTCCGGTTACTGCCCCACCCACCCACTGCCCCCTAGGGGTCCGGTTACTGCCCCCTAGGGGTCTGGTTACTGTCCCCTAGGGGTCTGGTTACTGTCCCCTAGGGGTCTGGTTACTGCCCCCTAGGGGTCTGGTTACTGTCCCCGAGGGGTCTGGTTACTGCCCCCTAGGGGTCTGGTTACTGCCCCCTAGGGGTCTGGTTACTGCTCCTTGTCCCGCTTCCATAGACCCAGTGCTAGTCTACCAAATGTTGCATCAGGTCCAACAGCTAGAGGGAGAGCTTGAGTTGTCTGTTCGTTGTGATTCAGGTGAACGGTAAGCCCCGCCCCCCCTGACGTTCGGTCCTGCTCTGACCTGTGACGTTGAAGCCTTTGTCGTCATGTTGTGTCATTCTCGTTAGAGTCTTGATATTTTGCAGTTTGTTCTCTGACCAACAAATGTATCCAAATGTTTTTAGCGTGAAGAAATTGCAGCCGCTCTTCTGAAGCGGGTTTCTGTGTGCGTTTGTGTGTCTGTGCACGTGTGTGTGGACATGCCGGGACCCTTCAGGCAATCTGAAAGGCTGCAGATGTTTGAAGAGCCCAGGCCTTACCGCAGGCTGTCCCAGGCCGTGTACCCCTGGTGGGTTGAGCCTGCTCGGCCTACACTAGCTAGCCAGCTTAGTGGATACAAGCCACTGTTTCCTGCCTTTTTGCTTTCAAGCCATTTGTATATAGAGCCTCCTTCTCCTGTAGTCCCGTTGTTTGCAGGTTGGTTTTGATCAAACCCTTCCCCTTGGCTCCTCCTCCTTGGACCACTCCCACAGACCGGCAGTCGTGTCGGTCCCTAGTACCGGTAGTCTCCGACAGAGTGCCTGTCAATCCAGCTTTTTGTTTAGATCTGGGGGTCCCTCGGTTGGTGACCTAGCCCTAGCTAGCATTCTCCCATCTCGTAGCATCACCCTCCTCTACCTCTACCTCTCCCTGTGCACAACCACCACCATCACCACCAACACCAACACCAACACCACCATCACCACCACCACCACCATGAACACCTTACCTTGTCCCCGCCCACCTTACCTTGTCCCCGCCCACCTTACCTTGTCCCCGCCCCCTTACCTTTTCCCCGCCCCCCTTACCTTGTCCCCGCCCCCCTTACCTTGTCCCCGGCCACCTTACCTTGTCCCCGGCCACCTTACCTTGTCCCCGGCCACCTTACCTTGTCCCCGCCCCCCCTTACCTTGTCCCCGCCCCCCCTTACCTTGTCCCCGCCCCCTTACCTTGTCCCCGCCCCCTTACCTTGTCCACGCCCCCTTACCTTGTCCCCGCCCCCTTACCTTGTCCCCGCCCCCTTACCTTGTCCCTGCCCCCCCTTACCTTGTCCCTGCCCCCCTTACCTTGTCCCCGCCCCCCTTACCGTGTCCCCGCCCACCTCACCGCTACCCCGCCCACCTTACCGCTACCCCGCCCACCTCAACATGACCCCGCCCACGTTACCTTGTCCTCGCACACCTTACTGTGACCCCGCCCACCTTACTGTGACCCCGCCCACCTTACCGCGACCCCGCCCACCTCAACGTGTCCCTGCCCACCTTACCGTGTCCCCCACCCCGGCTGGCTCCTCTGACCCTGTGCCCCCCCCCCCCCCCCCCCCAGCACCACCACCATCACCCCCACCGCCACCATCACCATGTTCCCACCCACCTTACGTTGTTACTAGAGCTGTCAAGCGATTAAAATATTTAATCGTGATTAATCGCATTAATGTCATAGTTAACTATTATTAATCGCGATTAATCGCAAATTCTTTTTCTATGCTAAATATCCATTGATTTTTTTGTCCCATAATTCTTCTCATTTTAATTCTCTTATCAACATGATGAAGTGCATCGGCTTGCCTTGTGCAAATGATTTTCTATTGATAACAACATTGGCATATACTGATCAAAACAGGACGATACAAAAAAAGAGCCTATAGTGCAAATAAACGACTGCTTTGAACAAATATCATTTGAACATAGCAGTCAGGCTACTGCTTCTTTGTTTTGAGCCAAAAAAAAAAATATTATTATTATTTATTTTTTTCATAAAATAATTACGTTAATCGCGCGATAATTTTTTTAACGCCGTTAAATTTGGTTTGCGTTAACGCCGTTAATAACGCGTTTAACTGACAGCTCTAGTTGTTACCCAACGCGTGGCCCCTCTGACCCTGTGTCGTCCCCCCCCCCCCCCCCCAGGTTCCTGAAGGCGCTGAGCTTCGCCTCCCTGGACAAGGAGGAGCTGCTGAGCCCCATCAACCAGAGCACTCTGCAGCGCTGCTCCTCGGTGCGCTCCATGGTGAGCAGCGTGACGTACGGCTGCAGCGACGACTACATCGGCCTGGCCCTGCCCGTGTGCATCAGCGACATGTTCCACGTCCGCGACGCGCCCTACTTCCAGCAGAGGGCCAGCCCGCCCTCCGAGGAGAGGAAGTGCTTCCTGTTCGGGGACGGAGACGGTGAGGAACGATTCACGGATGAAGGAGTTATCTTCGTAACATCATTTGTCTACGTTATTTTTTTTAAAGAAACGTATTGGTTGATGGCCCCTTGGTAGCAAAAAAAGTATGTAAACGTATTGGTTGATGGTCGTTAACATTTTTTAAAGCAAAACATATTGGATGATTGTCCCTCGTTAACATTTTTTAAAGCAAAACGTATTGGATGATTGTCCATCGTTAACATTTTTTAAAGCAAAACGTATTGGATGATTGTCCATCGTTAACATTTTTTAAAGCAAAACGTATTGGAAGATGGACGCTCACAAACAAAAATGTAAAAAACTAAACGCATAGGATGATGGCCCCTCGTTAACAAACAATAAAAAAACTAAACCTTTTGAAAAACTAAACGTATTAGATGATGGTCTCTCGTTTACATTTACGGAAAACCTTCTTGGGTGTTCGTACCTTATTAAGGAGCAGGTTGCTGTTATGCATTCAATCACATCAAGCACTCATCAAAGAGGATCTAAAGGCTCTTTATAGTTTCTTTACTGCCAGCGAGTGCTAATAATAGCGCCCTAATGACGTTATATGGGGCAGGGCGAGCTTTAAGATCATGAAGGTAAAGCCCACGTAGGTACCGTGACACAGAGCAGCAAGCGGCTGTCAAAAAATCCTTCTGCTCGAGGTTGTCAATCACCACGCTTCCAGTAGCACTGGCATGTCACCTTGTGCCTTCCCCTTGTGATGCATTGCCGTCAAAATAAGTATTTTGGTGACCTTGCACGTTGTGGTACCAAAAAGCTGTCATTCTTGGCTTCAAAGCATGAATATAGTCTTTCAATGGAATTCCTTCGTACTTTGCCGTCCCGTTGATTCATTGATTCGCTCACGATCCAACTGAGATGTGCTTTGATATTTGTATTTGCTAATAGACTAGCAAAGTGGTCTGTGTGCTGTAGTCTGGTGCGTTATAGTCCAGTAGTGTATCATGACACCTTTCCTTACGTCGGCAAAAGGGACAAATTCAACAGTTCATCTAATAATAAATAAATAAATGTAGTTAATGTTGAAGAGTAAGGTCAAGCGCTTTAAAGTGCAATAATAATACTGTTGAATAGTGACTCAGTCGGTGCCTGCATGTGTCACTGACCCTGCCCCCCTTACCTTGTCCCCGCCCACCTGAATGTGTCCCCGCCCACCTTACCGCGTCCCCGCCCACATTGTTCTCCCCGCCCATCTCCCCATGTCCCCCGCCCACCTGACCATGTCCCCCTGCCCCCCCCACAGAACGCCCCCCCATCCCCGTGCTGCGGCAGCAGTTCAGCATCTCGGAGCTGATCATGAGCCGCGGCGAGGGCCAGAGCCCGGCGGGCGGCGACGACTCGGGGCTGCAGGAGCACACGGAGGACAACTGCCTGTACTGCGTGGGCGCCGTGGTGATGGGCTTCCCCGCGCAGTTGCTCATCAACGGCACGCACTCGCGCACCGGTGGGTGGCCACGCGCAAACACACACACACACACACACACACACACACACACACACACACACACACACACACACACACACACACACACACACACACACACACACTCCCGCACCGGTGAGTGGCCACACACACACACACACTCCCGCACCGGTGAGTGGCCACACACACACACACACACACACACACACACACTCTCCCGCACCGGTGAGTGGCCACACACACACACTCTCCCGCACCGGTGAGTGGCCACACACGCACGCACGCACGCACGCACGCGCGCGCGCATGCAAGCACACGCACGCGTGACTGGCCAAGCACGTGCTAACACGCACTGCTGTGAGGCAGTAAACTGGGTCGAGAGGGGATGGGAGGGAGTGGGGCCTGACCATGCTCACTGGATTCTGTGTACACACACACACACACACACACACTCCCTTCTGTGACGCCACACACCAATAAATCCTCTTTCCTTAGTTTTATGTTTTTTACAATTCAACTAGTGTCAGATTGTGCCTACTTATTACATAATGGGACATTATGGTAACATATTTCTATGTTTATGACGTTTCATAGTAAAACCGGGGAGAACCTGTAGAACACCCATTGGTCCTCGGTCAACAATACAAGCGCGTGGATATCATTTCACGACGCCGTCATAACACTGGAGAAGAACAGTCAGAACGCCATTTTAAAATATGAAACGTTCCAACGTCACCCTTGACCCCACCCCGCACATGCTCAGACGCACCCCTAAAGACACGCCCCCAACCCCGCTGTGTGCCATGTTAACCCTCCTCCTCCCCCCCCCCCCCCAGACTACGTGGAGTTTGCGTCGTGGAGCAGCCAGAGCGGGGGCCACCGGCTGGAGGCCATGCCCCCGTCGTTCTCGGGGGGCTCGGGCTGCAGCGACGCCGCCGTGTCCCAGGGCTCCGTGTGCAGCACACCCACGCCCGGGGACGTCGTCGTCGGTGAGAGAGAGCTGCCTCTGTTGTCCCCCCCACACCCCTCCTACGCACTAATTGGATATTGATTTAAAATAGAGTACTAGTATTGTGTAGCATCTTATCGTAGCTAGCTTTGTTGTGTACCGACAGCGGTATATTGTTGTTGTTTCTCTTTCCTTTGACAAATGTACTTATCGTAAGTCGCCCTGATGTCAATGTTTGTGTTGGTGTGCTCACAATGTCCTCAATCTGGGGGTACCTCACCACTTCTACCCGTGTACCCCTTGGTGGGGGACAACAGGGAAGGCTTCAAAGCAGTTTATCATGGACTTTGTTCGAACCCTGGTCTTAACAACCTTTTTTAACCAGCCTTTCAATGTGATACCCATCATAGGGCCGGGGATAGGTGATACTCAGAGTTTGGGACAGGTGATGTGCAGAGGTGGGGATAGGTGATGTGCAGGGTTAGGGATGGCTGATATGCAGGGTCAGGGTTAGGTGATACGCAGGGTTTCGATAGAGTAACTGTAAATTGTCCCCAAGGGGCACTTTGTTTTACAACAGTAGTCATGGTAGTAAGGGAATACACACCAACCAAACAAACAGAAAGTAATCAGAGATCCGTCACGTCATAATAAATTGGTAGTGGGTAATAAAGTGACCTTTATTCCCAGAGAGGGAATAAAGGAGGGCTTGTTAGAGCTGTGTCTATCAGAGCCACACCTTGGGAGGGGAACCCTGCCCTCCCTTTATAGCCGTTATTCAGCCTACAGATTGTATCCGTGTGTCTCATCGACCATAGTCCCCACGCTCTCACACACCGGGTTTGCCCCGACGCTGACCGCCTCTTCTTCCTGTGTGTGTGTGTGTGTGCGTCAGCTGGCAGGGCGCTGCTGGACGACGCCCCCGCCTGTCGCCCCCTGCTGAGGAAGGAGGTACTGCGGCTCATCGTCAACCTGAGCTCCTCCGTCGGGACCAAGGGCCACGAGACGGGGCTGCTGACGTAGGGACACGCACGTACACGCACACGCACACGGGCACACGGACGTGTTCACACACAGACACAGACACACAGCATGCACACTAGGGCTGGGCGATTAATCTAATTTTGATCGGGATTTCGATTTTAACGATCACAAAATTAACATAACCGATTTTTTCAATTTTTAAAAATGTTTTCTAGAAAGGGCAGAACAGCTTGCTACTTATCTGTATATCGTTTTAGATTGGATTTTTTTCTCAGTTTCTAAGTTCTCAGTTACAAAAAAGAAATCGGAGAGACATGCTTCAGACATGTCCACACTCAAACACACAGACACACAGGAAGCACACGCACACCTCATTCAGTGGAGACGTGTACGCACACACACCATTGTTGATGATTATATTGTGTATATATATATTTATTCGTCATCTACTGCACTGAGCCTGTGTATTTATCTGGGTTTTTCCAAACATTGCGTGTAGAGAGCGACCAACGTGTTCCTGCTTCTCTAAAAGGGCTCATGTCACGCCACCAGGTGTGGGTGTGATCACCTGGTACAAGCCGTTTGGCACAGGGAAGGAATGACTTTCATAGTGACATCAAAAGTGGGCGTGTCCACCTAGATGTACGCTGGATAGATCAGTCTACCAAGCCTACCCAGTGGACCGTAGCAAACGTTGCTCATCTATCCTTCAACAATCTGGATGGACACGCCCACTTATGACGTCACAACGGCTTGTACCAGCGAATCAGACCCACACCTGGTGGCCTGACACGAGCCCTTTAAGGGTGACGTGTTGCGGTGCGTGGAGAGTGACCTCTCCGTGCTGTGTTGGCGTCCCCCCCCCCCCCCCCCCCCCCCCCTCTGCAGGATCAAGGAGAAGTTCCCGTATGCGTTTGACGACATCTGCCTGTACTCGGAGGTGTCCCACCTGCTGGCCCACTGCATGTTCCGCCTGGCCTCACGCCGCTTCATCCAGGAGCTCTTCCAGGACGTGCACTTCATGCCCGTACGTACCTCCATCACACAACATTCAATCGACTCATTGGGTCCTCGTTTTCGTGGAATGCGGCCGATCATGTCTCCTCTGCGTCTGATTGGATCAGCTGATTTTTACCCAATCAGATTCCGCAACATCCATTAACTTAAATTCATCTTTCATTGAATTACGGTCACACGCTCTAGACCAGGTTCAACCCCTTCAATAGCAGTAGCATCGATGCTAACCACCTCAACAGCAGCTGATGAGGAGGTTAGCATCGATGCTGACCCCCTCAACAGCTGCTGTTGAGGTGGTTAGCATCGATGCTAACCTCCTCAACAGCAGCCGTTGTAGGATTGTCCAAAATGGCGCCATCTTTATCACTCGCCGGTGTTTGCTGATTGGGCGCCGGGAATGAGTTCCGCCGGCCCCGTGTGCTCACGCTGCCGTTCGGTTTCCAGATGTACGAGGAGGCGGACGCCATCCTGACCAAGGCCCCCAAAGCCGTGGAGGAAGACGTAGACCCCGAGGCCCCGACGGACGACTCCTGATCCGAACCCCCCCGCCCCTCCCCCCTCCCCGCCCCGCACAGCTCCGCTCTGACCGCCCGGCCCCCTCTGCACACACACACAGGCGTACACGCACACACGCACACACACACACGTACATACACACACGCACACACACGCGTACATACACGCACACACACACACGTACATACACACACGAACACGCACACACACGCGTACATACACGCACACACATGCGCATGCAGACATGTGCACACTAACAAGTACCCACACACGCGTGCACAAACAGGCTGCGAGGATGAGAGTGCAGGAGACTCTGAACAAGACAATGGGGGGGGGGAGGAGGAGGAGGACCGGAGGACATTGTTTTGCGACGTGTGACGGTCGGCGCTACACAAACAACACCTGAGGGTCGGGGGCTGGTGATGTTCCGGTGCCAACAACAACAACAACAACAACAGTAGTTGTACCCCCTCCCCCCGTAGCGGTGTCTCGGGCAGGAAGTGGGAGCCCGTCCATCCAAGATGGCGTTCAGGTGTTTTCCCGGGCGGTCGCGGTCTTCTCCGCCGTCGTGCGGCTGCCCCCCCCCACCGTGTTTTAAAAAGAAACAAAACAAGCGCAGCACAAGCCACCGCCGACAGAAAGCGCCTGCGTTCTCTCTTCTTCCAGAGGCGGTGCTTTCTCTCGGTCCAGAGACGAATAGGGCATGTTGTCGTGTCTATCAAGTGATGACTTTTATTTTATTTGTTTGTTTTGTATTTGTTTTATTCCCCCCTAACCCCCCCCCCCCCAAGCCCACCATATTGTTTCCTTTTTAAGAAGAAAAAAATAACACTACACAATGTCTTGCTATTTAACGTATAATAATAAAAAAGAAAACCCTACTTTACAGCCCCTAAGGGCTCCTCTCCCACAACGCTCTGTGTGCTGCCAGGCTGACATCGCTTGCTTCTCTTCCTCCTCCTCTTCTTCCTCTTCCTCTTCTTCTTCTTCCTCCTCCTCCGTAGCCTCTCGTCAGCCCTGTCACGCTGAACACTTTTCTATTTTGTAAAATCTCAAGACAATCAAACCCTAACGAGTGTCGCTTTAAGTTTAGTTTACTACCCCGGAGCGCTGACGCACCCGTACCCGGAGACACCGGCGCGTCTTTGCTTTACTTCACCCTGCTAGTTTACAGCCCCCCCCCCCCCCCCCTTCTCACCCACAGCGAGGCCCTCAAAAACCTGGCGAGAGCCTCGGCTTTCACCGACTCCACAGCCTGTCGCCGGGGCCCCGGGCCCCCCCCCCCCCCCCCCCCTTGAGGCGGGGCGCTCTCTGCAACCCTCGCCCTTGCCTGCTGTTTCTTTTCTCGTTCGATAGGTACTGCTTTAACTCTCGGCCTGGCCCTCACCCCTCCCTCACTAAGGCCCCTGTCCATGGGGTGGGGCCCCGAGCTGTCCCATGCCTTCCTACTGCCCCCCCCGCTGCATGCACCCAGTAGCATGGCACGGCTGTGACCCCCCAACCCTACCCCCCCCCCCCCCCCCCCCCCCCCCTCACTTGCTTTTAAAGACGTTTTTCACTTACGGTAAGGCTGCCTTTTAGATGTCGCCGTTTAGATTGCCGTAAGTCTAATTTATCTCTGACACGTTGGGTTTTATTTCTTCCCACAATGCAATATCACTGTCTGTGGTTGGCTGAGATGGGGGGAGGGTGGGCCAGTGGGGGGGGGGGATATGCGATGATTAATTCCTGGGAAATTGATCAGTTTCCGTTGGGCTTGTTTTTGTTATGTTTTTTGCTATTATGCTGCTACACAAAATGGGACTCATAGAGAGAAGATTCATAGATCAGTGGAGCGACGCCAGAAACGGTCTATTTATTGTATGTCTGTACCATAAAGTGAGTTCCACCAGAGAAGAAAAAAGTTATTTATATTTTTTTTCCTCAAGACTGTATTATAATTTAAAAGATTTTTTTTGTTTTTGTCGCCTGAAATCGTGGTTTCCCTTGTATAATGTGTACAGTATGTTTTGGGGGCATTGCTGACCTAAAGAAAACATACAATCCTATCTAAGGGATGCATTGTTAATAAAAAAAAAACATTGATACCCAAAAGCCTTCTGTCCTCTGGTATTTTATCCTGACTTGTATCACATACTAAAGCTATCTAAATCCTCGTTTAACCCCCTTACAGATTATAAAATGTTGAACACTGCTGATAATTAGCCCGCTAATAATCAATCTCGGTATTAAGCGCTCATAGTAGAAGTGTAGCACTTATATACTAATTACTGCAGCGTACCATTCTGTCAATCATACTTTCAGAGACTAGCTTAATTAAGCAGCCTAAGAGACACAGATGTATAGCTTTTTTTGCATCGATGCATTTATTACACACTATAGAAACATTTGCTTTACAAAATAGAGGTTAATTGCTGGAGTGTTTCCATTCGCTTTTCAATAAACACTATCCCTGTGAAATATAATCCTAAATACAAAATAATTACTTTAAATAAACACGTTAACACATAGCATTTTTTTAAGTATAAAAAGACATTCAATTATTTGTCTATTGCTAAATGAGGTACTGTCATCTGCTTTGTCATTTTCATAATGTTTTGACGAATGCTCTCCAATTACCATGTTAAAAGTATGTCTTGATGTCCAAATCAGGAGTCCCTTCTTGTCACCTTACAGTATATTGCACAGTTGTTGGGTGGTGGGGACTTGAAGTCCCGCCAACCCATCCCAGATAAAGTATGGCCAGCACAGGCCGAGTGATTCCCATGTCAACCCTTCGCACTCCTCTCACTCTTCGTTCGGGTCTATTCACTGCAGAGGTATCCACCGGAGATGCAAAAGAGCTTTTAAAACAGTTCAATGTTCGTTTTTTTTGTCCCGTGTGCTTAAAAGTAGCTGAGACTCTCCCCTGCCTGGGTTCCTTCGGCTGTAGACGGGTTGGTGAAGGGGAGGTCGGGTTTCTCTCCGTGCTCGTAGCCCTGGTTGTGGTGGCCGTTGGGGTGGCTGTGGGCGTTTTTGTTCGTCTCCCGCTCCTGCCGAGCCTTTTCCTCGGACTGCTGGATTTTTAACAGCACGGCCTTGTTCACGCCGGGACCTGAGGGACATAGCAGCAGCCTTAACCACTGCGCTTGTTGTTGCTTGGTATGTGTCAAATGTTATAAGATTGTGTTTCTATCTATCACCTTGTGCATATTGCATTTCAAATGTAGGGCGTTTAGCCAACGCTTTAATCCAAAGCGATTTACAATAAGTACATTTGTCAGAAGAAAGAGAGACAACAATATATCGCTATATAAGTGTTGATTTAGGTTCATTGAAAGGTTCATTTAAAGTGCCAGGATATACAACCTACAATAGGAGAGTTTTTAGGAGAGCAACTTGCAAGAGAGAGTGAGGCTGAGAATAATCTAAATTGGAGTCGCTACAAAAAAGCAGAGTTGCTAAACAACCTAGTTTCAAAACAAGGTGTGAGAGTGGGGTAACCACAGAAAACAACGTGTTTGACCGTCACACAGGTGCTTCTCCGTACCGAAGTAGCTGAGCAGCACAGGCAGGAAGATGAGGCCGTGAGCCATCCCCAGCAGCGTTATGATCAGGTTCAGCCGGAAGAAGAAGATCTGGATGAGCTGGGCCTTGGCGAACGCCAGCACGATGATACCCGGCAGGTTGGTCATGGCCACACCGGCCAACACCTAACGGGGCGCACACACGAAGGGCACCTTAGTTCAGCGGCCTGGACGACCACACACACACACACACACACACACACACACACACACACACACACACACACACACACACACACACACACACACACACACACACACACACACACACACACACCAACACCAACACACACACACACACACACACACACACACACACACACACACAGTATGAACAGATGAGTGGTGTACTGACCGCGCTGCCCATGGTGGCGGTGGCCTCCTTGGCCCTCTCGATGTGGGTCAGCTGGATGCTGAGGGCGAAGGATCGGGTCAGGTGGGACACGAACTCCACGGAGATGCCCACCGCCTGGGGAGGAGACAGACAGGGGGGCTCACAGGGTGTTCTGCTCCTCAGACAGAAGGATTTTGCAGGTTTGTTGACGTCGATCCCCTCAAAACATCATCAAGCGCGAGAGAAATAGGTAATGCTGGGGTAGGGCGTTACGAAAACCAGCCGATTTTGAAAGTATCCAAACCTCCTCTTCCTTCAGGCCGACCCCCGAAAACCACTCCCCCAAAACATGGGACTTAGGCCCTCTCCCAATCCTCCCACTTCCCCTAGATTTGAGCCTTGAATGCTAGCCAGCTCGGTAGACTTGCAGCTCAGGGTACCCAAAGCAAGGGTTCTTGTTAAGGGGAGAGAAATGGGACTGGGCCCAATGCGCTAGCTTTAGCGATAGCTCGGCCACGAGTCCGTCCTGCTCTCACCGTGACCAGGTTGATGAGCGCCACGGCGTTGTAGTCGATGCCCCACAGGGTCATGATGCCCACGGTGTCCACGGTGATCATGATGATGGTGAAGAGGTTGAGCAGGCCCGACCGCAGGTCCATGCCGAGCAACAGGCAGCACACCACGAAGGTGGGCAGCAGGCACAGCGAGATGTTGAACAGGCCCTCGGGCACGATGGTCAGGTACTGCTCGTAGAAGGCGTACGTCACCCTGAGAGGGGGGGGTGGAGGAGGGGAGAGGTCAGAGGGCTAGACGGAGGCATGGGGGAGGAAGAGGACTGGTCAGAGGGCTAGAGGGAGGCATGGGGGAGACGAGGAGGGAAGAGGACTGGTCAGAGGGCTAGAGGGAGGCATGGGGGAGGAAGAGGACTGGTCAGAGGGCTAGAGGGAGGCATGGAGGAGAGGGGGAGGAAGAGGACTGGTCAGAGGGCTAGAGGGAGGCATGGGGGAGGAAGAGGACTAGTCAGAGGGCTAGAGGGAGGCATGGGGGAGACGGGGGAGGAAGAGGACCGATCAGAGGGCTAGAGGGAGGCACGGGGGAGACGGGGAGAAAGAGGACTGGTCAGAGGGCTAGAGGGAGGCATGGGGGAGAGGGGGAGAAAGAGGACTGGTCAGAGGGCTAGAGGGAGGCATGGGGGAGGAAGAGGACTGGTCAGAGGGCTAGAGGGAGGCATGGGGGAGAGGGGGGAGGAAGAGGACTGGTCAGAGGGCTAGAGGGAGGCATGGGGGAGGCGGGGGAGGAAGAGGACTGGTCAGAGGGCTAGAGGGAGGGAGACGGGAGGCGAGTGGGTGTGAGTGTGTTATGGAGGCCATGTGCGAGGGATCCTGTGTCGAGTGACACAGGATCAGAATCAGAGTCACCTTTATCACATCTTATGTGCAGTACCCAAGGGTCAAAAGATTAGGCTGGGTTCCTCAACAGTTTCATAGCAGCAATAAAATAAAGTAAACAATAATAAATCTATAACTAAGTGGTTAGAAGTAATAAGGTGTAGATAAGTGTATCAAGTGGTAGCAGTGCAAGGGTTGTAGGGTTGGGGGTAGTGGATTAGTTTGGGTTTGATTCACACCTGGGCTCCTCTGATACATGTCATGGCCTCTCAGGTAGGGTAGTCTTTTAAAACCCACTTTTCTATTTTTTTGACATTGAATTTTTGAAAAGGGGGGCAACAAACAAAAAGTATGCAAAAGAGAAGAGAACCAAAAAGAGAATCCACAAGCTGAGGGAGCCTGGGGAACACGACCTACGTGTAGGGGAAGACCTCGAAGTCCGGCGCCGTTCCCGGAACCTCCCTCATGCCCATGGTGATGTTGTGGGCCAGCTCCCGCGTCTTCTCCAGCGCCTTGGTGAACTCCTGCGAGTTGGTCAGGCTCGTGTGGTACGCCATGAACCGCGTTGCTGCGGGGCGGAGACACACACGACACCGCTGTGAGCAGCCGAACCGGAGGGATCTGACCCCTGGTGAGACGGCTGATGACAGGTCATCCCCATGACGACAGCGTGATGTCACTCACCTATAATCTCTCCGCTCTCGTCTCTTATCACAGCCTTGTCATACGCCCCAAGACCACTGGGATGGGGGGAAAGAAACGTGTGTGTTAGTGTTTTTCCAAAACAGGTTCACGACTGCGTTGAAGCGTCTGCGTGGTCCTTGCGTTGCGTGACGTGGGACCATAATCAGCCCTTTAGAGTTCACTTCATCCCATGAACATGAATGTTTGCTGTTGTCTGTTGCCTAAGTGTCACTATCCAGGCCTAGAAGTCTCACAGTGTAACTCATGTTGGATCCAGCAGTCCTACTATATTAGAGCAGAACTTCTGGGGGAAGACCAGAAAAACCAGGCACTGAAAGGCCAGTTACGCCTTATTTCCGATTTCATTACCGAGATATTTGACCAAAGATAAACTTAATGGCAGACGACGCTCTCACAAGGGGATTCCATTAATTACAAGATTTCGACAGTGGCCAGTTTACTAGTGCTGGCCGAGTTTGTGTTAGCCAATCACAAACGTACATCTCCCCGCCTCCAGCAACATGATTAGTCGAAACTAAAATCATGCGGGGAACAAAAGGTGCAAACCCCTTCATTGGATCTTGTCTTGTCTGTTCAGGCTACGGTGAGACTCACTCACCCCTTGGGACACTGCAGGTCCGGCCTGTTGCCCAGGAAGTCAGGGAGGAAGCGGTTGAACTGCTCCACGGTGGGCCTCACCACTCCGTTCGCTGGGGCCTTTATACACCTCTTCCCACAAACCCATGCGGCTGAGGACGAAGAAGAAGAAGAAGAAGAAGAAGAAGAAGGGTTGAGGGCCGGGCTCTGCCTTTGGGACGCAGCAAAGGGCCATACGTGTTGTTGCCCGGTTGGGTTACGAGAGACCAAAATGTAAAGAACTCACATTCACTTGCGGGGCAGAAGTTCCCCGTTTCTGAGCCCAGGGTGTACAGCCGACAACATTTAGAACCGGGATTCAGCCAGTCAATAAAGTCATCCACCCAGGAATTAGCAGGCACAGCCAAGTAGGACCTAGTGAGCACGCCGTCGGTCAGTGAGGCACACTGAAATACAACTGAACAGTTCCCTCTATTTCTACATTGCTCTTTATTATTACTTTCTTTTTCAGAGCCCTATGACTCATAAATACAGTAAATAAATCAAAGTGTTCTTAAGAACATGCATATTAATGGAGTTTAAAGAGAAGCTGATTCTGATCAGAGAGTCATTGAAACCTATGCACGGCTATTTTTTCACTATTCACTTTAAATTGTATTCCATTTAAATCCTGCCCATAAGACTGCTTTGGCTATTGCCTATCAGCCACATATACAGCTCTAGAGTCTGACAATATGGTACAAATGCAGGGAGGAAGAATCGCTAGCACTAGTTATAATCACTTTCCCTTTCACAGCCTGTGGAGGCAAGCAGCTTTGGGAGCTCTGCCAGTCGTTGGGGACACCGGGTTCTTTACGACAGCCCTCTGAATGTGTGCTTATGAAACCTTCTGTGACAAAGTTGAGTTGTGATAAAAGGCTTACATAAAAACATTGGACTGTGTCTGACACAGGGCCCTAGAAGTACAGACAGAAGAGCAGCATGGTTTGGTGCACAACTATTTTGATAATTATATCACTTAATGTGAAAGGCGATAAGTAGCATGGCGCCTAAAAGGAATGCTTTCAATCCTTTTCCCATAGCACAGTTGATCATTAACTGTTTTGAGTATATAAGAGGGGACAAAGAGATAGCAGAGGGTTCAATGCACCGTGTCGGGGCATTAAAGCACCACGGAGGATGGTATGTAGCGGAGGCCTACAGTGTCAGAACAGAGCAACAAAACCGTTTAATTAGGTATCCTTAAAAACATTAAAATCACAGGGATATTCTTACATTTATCTTACACATTTCAGTGAAACAATTTCCTTAATTTCCTTGCCGGTTTGCTCTGAGACATTGGTAACATCCAAACGTGAGCCTGTGAATTACATTATTAACTAATCCTGTATAGATTGATAAAGCATAACCCACTCACAGTTCAGGATATTCAGTTGCGTACTGTATCTTCTGTGTGAGAGAGAACTGATCACAGCCCACGCTGGAACAAACTGCGTCCATGCCAGCAGCGCTGGTGAAGTTGAATCCCTTGGTGGTCACAAAGTAGGTCGGGATGCCCACCTCAAAGTACTTGTACAAGTACTTGAAATACTCCAGCATGTAGGAACCCTGTTTAAATGGTAAATGGACTGCATTTATGAAGCGCTTTTATCCAAAGCGCTTTACAATATTGCCTGACATTCACCCATTCATGCACACATTCGCACTTCAACGGCGGAGTCAACCACGCAAAGTGACAGCCAGCTCATCAGGAGCAGTTAGGGGTTGTCTTTCTCAGGGACACCTCGCCACCAGGAGGAGCCGGGGGGTTCAAACTAGCAACCTTGCGGTTACCAGCCAACCCGCTCTACCCCCTGAGCTAATGTGCCCAAACAAAGCCATTTAGAACGGGATGGTACACCTAGTATGAGTATATGAGTATGAGTTGAAGCAGCGAATCCTTTAGGGCTGCCTACCTGAGGCATGGCCAGCTCCTGATCCAGTCCCACCGTCACGTGGAACATCAGGAATATAGAGCAGCAGAACATGATCACAAACACCACCATCTGGGGAGGCAACACAAATCCGTTGGAATCGTCTCCACTCAACAGTGTTCACGAATGCTTCTTCACTAAGGAGCCTCCACTTACCCACTTCTACAAAGCGTCTCTGAGAAACTACTACTCTGTCATTGGGTGGGAATTAAGCGGATGAATGGTAAAGTAGTAGTAGGAGGGGGTAAAGTGGATGAATCGTAAAGTAGTAGTAGTAGCACAGTAAAGTAGAAGAATTGTAAAGAAGTAGTAGCAGATGGTAAAGTAGATGGGTGGTAGAGTAGTACTAGCAGACGATAGAGTAGATGAATTGTAGAGTAGTACTAGCAGACGATGGAGTAGATAAATTGTAGAGTAGTACTAGCAGACGATAGAGTGGATGAATTGTAGAGTAGTACTAGCAGACGATGGAGTAGATGAATTGTAGAGTAGTACTAGCAGACGATGGAGTAGATGAATTGTAGAGTAGTACTAGCAGACGATAGAGTAGATGAATTGTAGAGTAGTACTAGCAGACGATGGAGTAGATGAATTGTAGAGTAGTACTAGCAGACGATGGAGTAGATGAATTGTAGAGTAGTACTAGCAGACGATGGAGTAGATGAATTGTAGAGTAGTACTAGCAGACGATGGAGTAGATGAATTGTAGAGTAGTACTAGCAGACGATAGAGTGGATGAATTGTAGAGTAGTACTAGCAGACGATAGAGTAGATGAATTGTAAAGTAGTAGTAGTAGCAGAGGGTAAAGTAGATGAAATTGTAAAGTCGTAGTAGCAGATGGTAAAGTAGATGCGTTGTAGAGTAGTATCTACAGATGATAGAGTAGATGAATATTAAAGGAGAATGGGAGGATTATGTAAAGTATGTAACATGCATAATGCTGTTGTTATTGTCAACACCACGGTATCCATTCAGTGTGGTGGTCCGGGCGCCGGCTCTTACCACCACAACCCTGCTGACGGGGTGCAGGAGGACGGGGGCGTAGTACTTCCTCATCAGGGGCATCAGCAGCCCCTCGTTGGGCTTCATGGGCCGGCGCGTTCCCACGCGGACGCAGCACACCAGCTCGCAGCGGTTGCTGTCCTGGCGCCGGGCATCCAGGGACAGCAGCGCCACGAAGGCGGTCATCTGGAGCAGGAAGTCCATCAGCACGGCCAGGGCGGCGTACAGAGCGAAGGACTTGACCGCCGGCATGGTGGACAGAGCCCCTGGGAGCGGAACAAAGGGCCGCGGTTAGACGGGAATCGCCGGTAGGAGAACCCTGAAGTACCCGGGCATGACGAGGTCATCCCTGGATCAGAACTCCCGAGTAAAGGCCAAGCTTATCTGTAACAGTTTTTTGTGTTTTGATTTTTTAAAAAAACTGGAGAATACTATTTTCATTGTTTCCATCGTTTTGCATTGATGAAGCGTTCTTATTCTGATTCTTTAGAATTCTGATGCTTTAGAATAAGTCTTGCTGACATCCTCATCTGTCATCAACATACTGTGAGATGCCTCAAGAAACCTATTCTCTGAGAGTTTGGAGTTTGAAAACATATCTCATATCTATCTTTCTTCTGACAAATGTACTTATTTTAGGTCGCTTTGGATAAAAACGTCTGCTAAAGGCCCCTCAGTGTAAATGTAAATATCTTCTGATGGCTTCCAGGTGTTCTCGCAAGCAACGATGGAACCAATACATCTTGAGATATGTGGGCTGTCTTATAATAGGAAGGACAGGTCTCTCACCTAGGAAGAAGCAGATGGACTCTGATACACTACACAGGAGCATGCTGGGAGCAACATTTCCCAGAACTCGCCCGATCTGCATTTCTCGGGTCTCGCCAAGCCTCCGCACATCTCTCTAGAAGGATGAGCCCAGGTTTTTAAATGAAGACTACCTCCTTCAGTTATTGCACGCACATTATGCATGCAATAATGTGCATACATTCGGTCTTGTGTACATGTACTGGATCTTCTCATGTATCTGTGGTAGCCGTCCCGTCCTCTGTCTCTCACCTGGTGTTCCAGCACAAAGATGAAGATGTTGTCGGCGCCCACAGCCAGAACCAGGAAGGGCACCACTTGCAGGATGATCAGGGAGGATGGGATGCCTATCCAGGCATAGAAGCCCATGGAGGCCAGCACGGAACAGCCCACCACCAAGATACCCCCCAGACCCACCAGGAACTTGGAGTCCACCTGCGGGGGAGGAAACCAGGTGTACAGTGTGATGATGCACAGAATTGGCTGAATACGTGGTGTTTTTAGTACTGACTTTGTCTTACACCTAGAGCTATAAATAAAGACAGAGGTATTGTTTTATCGACAGATTTTGAGAAATGCGTCTGAGGTTATATTTGAGGGAGATCCGTTTAATTAAAGGGTCAAATCTTTTCATGTAAATAAGTGTCTGTTAAGTGTATTTAATGCACAATGCTGACACAATAGGGATTGGGTTGATGGCCCACTGACCATAGCCCTTGCATATGTAACATTGTTACACACTGGGAACCCAGTTTGTTCCCATAGAACCCAACAGTGGCGACACTGTTGGGTTCTAAGGGAGAAATTACCACTTTATGCCAGAGTTGTCGCCAAAGTTAACAAAACGGAAATCGTTGAGAATGGTTCTTTAAAATTAAGTCATTTAGAATCCTTGCCAAGTACACATTGCCCTTTATAATCTACAGCATGTGTTATATATTGTGTAGGGGCAGTAAAACTAGTCTAAAGATGACGGTAGAGATTTAGTTTCTCAGTTTATTGTACAGAGTAGATATATATCTGTATCTATATCTACTCTGCAGTTTCTCCATTTGGCTTATAAATACATTAAAGTCCATTTAAAGGTGGTGAAAAGTCATAAACATTTGCTTGTAAAGATCAGTGTCTGTTAAGGTATCTTATCTCATGACCCTCGCATTCACAGGTGACCCGAGAATAGTGTGAAATACGGTATGGGGAAGTGAAGGCAGACAAACCAGTCAAACCATTTGGTTTTGAGGGTTCGGGCGGTCTTACCAGTATGCGTTTGAAGGACGTGTACTCCCCCAGCGCCACAGCGATGTATATGAAGATGACGAGGTAGCTGATCATGAAGATGGGGATGTCCTCCGAGGTTGTTCTGTTGATCTCATCCTCCAGCGACCTCTGTGTGCGTAGAGAGAGAGAGCGAGGGCGAGAGCGAGCGAGAGAGAGTGAGAGCGAGAGAGAGAGAGAGTGAGAGAGAGAGAGATTGAGAGAGAGAGAGAGAGAGAGAGAGAGAGAGAGAGAGAGAGAGAGAGAGAGAGGGAGAGGGAGAGGGAGAGGGAGAGGGAGAGGGAGAGAGAGTGAGAGAGAGAGAGAGAGAGAGAGAGAGAGAGAGAGAGAGAGAGAGAGAGAGAGAGAGAGAGAGTGAGAAACAAGAGAGGTCAACACCCTGACCCTGTCAATCAGACGAACCACAAAACCGTGTGAATGTGTGTTCATGTCCATTCCACTGGTGGTCTCTCAGAGTTTATGGAGAATCGCATCCAATTAGGTAATACCTTGTCCTCAAAGACTAGCTCCTTAACCACATACAAAATAGCATTAAGAAGACATCAGCCCCCAAGTTCATACCTCCGCCATGTAGGCAAATGTGAAGTTGTTGCTGGGGTCCCGTTGGTATTCTTGGACGATGTTGAGGAAGATTTGCTCCCACTCCAGGGCCACTTTGAACCGGGGGTCGTCCCGATTGTAGTTGTTGAGGGAGAAGGTCAGAATGAGAGCTTCTGCGTTCGTGAAGTCTTCGTCTGAGCGAGGAAAGAGACATGGGCAGGATTAGAAGGCAAGCTTGCAAGCTTGTAAGCTTGCTGTGTCTGGCTGTTTGTGTTTGTGTGTTTGTGTGTTTGTGTGTTTGTGTGTGTGTGTGTGTGTGTGTGTGTGTGTGTGTGTGTGTGTGTGTGTGTGTGTGTGTGTGTGTGTGTGTGTGTGTGCATGTGCACGTGTGTTGGATGTTGACGAGGTTGGTGAAGGGTTTGTCAAGTTTGATTGACACACATGGCAGAACGCGCGTCACTCACTCTCGTAGCCTCCGACCGCGAGGAACGGGAAGACTGGTGCCCCATAGTCGGCCATACAGCTCATACCCAGGTCAGTGATGTCTTTAAAAGACAGGGGGGAGCTGTGGACGGGATGGAGATCATTCAGTCTTCTTTACACTTCATCATTCAGACACATGTATATTTCGTCAATATGGCCCCACATTCAAGACGATTCATTCATCTTCTTTAGGGTTAGTTTTTCTTACTTGACACAGTAGATAAAGTGGTCCCTCCAGTCCACTTCTTTGGTTACTCCTAATTCTGTCATGTTAACCTTTGCGTCGAGATTGGTTACATTGTTCTGGAAGTACTGCAACAGACTGTTGACCGCACAGTCGGTCATCCCGGGGTTGCTTGGGTTCAACGGTGCAAAACACACATCCTTCAGTGTTGCAGTTCGGTTAAGGTCTGATGACCAGAACTCAATATTCTTCAGAAAGAAACACAATAACAATCAATAGGCACAATTATTTTAAAATCATTAATATATGCTTTGATAATAGGCGAATGGTGCGAACACGATGCTATGGTTAAATGGTCTTTACTTGTATTCTTGTCTGCAGCGCCAACAGCTGAGTTAGGAGATCTTTCTCGAGGATGCCACTGAAGTTTTGCCTCCCAAACAACAGAGAGTCATATATGTGTCCCTTTCTGCCGGGGGCAGTCAGAATCAGCTGGTTGGTCCGGAAGAATGGGTCAAAGTACTTGTCATGGAAGTCCTTTTCTTTGCGGGCCCTGCTGTTTGGAGCAGACCACAGCTGGACGGGATCAGTGGTGAGTTCGATGTACATAAGGCCTGTGGCAAAGACGGCCACCACTATGGCTGCAGCAAGGAGCACCTTGAAGAAAGAGAGGTTCAACACAAACATTACCGAATGAACAATGGCGTCTGTCAAGGTTACCTCATGTCCCGCTCAATTACCTTGATGACCAAACCAACAACATCCAAGAGCATAGGGCTCCATGATCTGCAATGAAACATTAAAAAAAGATTTACCTTGAGTGGATGCGAGGCCATTAGGGTTCCCCAGGACTGAAACAGAGAGCCCAGGAACTCCTGAGCAGCCAGGCTGTTTTTGTCCGTACACGAAACCTCGGAAGGATCGATGAGGGGCTGGGTCACCGTGTTCCCATTCTGGTCCTTGGCACTCGTCTTCCCTGTCCAGCGCTCCTTGTCCTGCTTCTCTTTAGCTTTCACCCAGCAGGACACCAGCAGGTAGAGCAGGAAGGCGACGAGCAGGAGGCACAGCAGCAGGATGGAGATCACCAGGAAGCCGTCTGTGCCCATCAGGCGGAAGGGTCCGGCGGGCATGACCGGTGGGGGCATCAGCGGGCACGACTCCTGGCAGTCCTGGCAGGAGCAGACCTCTCCCCCCGTCGGTGTGGTCTCGTTACACCTCAGGGTCCGCCCGTTGTACGGCACCATGCCTGCGGGCACCCCCGCTGTGACTCCCGGCGGTATCAGTTTGAAATCGATGTCTAGAGGGGCCAGACCGTTGCTGGAGTCACCCTGGAAGTCGTACCACCGCTGGGCGGTACACAGCTTGGCGCCATAGCGACCACACATGGTACTGATGGCAAATCCTCCAGTGGCAGGGATCCGGACATTCTGGCAAGACTTGAAGGATCCCTCTGCGAAGGCGGTGGAGAGGTAGGCCTGGTAGCCAAGCACCACTTTCACGTTCGTCCCCATATAGGTGACGTTTCTGGTTTCTGTGACGTTCACTGTCTGGGTCTGGTTGGGGCTGCATGTGTTGATGCAGTGCAGATGGGCAAAGTTTTCCGCACAGGAGGGGCAGCGAATGAGCACCGCCTTGGACAGGGTCAGGCTCAGCTCCAGGGACCGGAGCTGCTTAATGGAGCAACAGGCAAGGGTTGCGTTCTCTCCACGGTCCAACATCGGGCACACCTGCAAAAGAAAGGGGTTTCATGGGTTTGTTGCCTGAGAGACTTAATGCCAAAGTGCTACATTCACAGTCAAATTCCAGTCTTGTTGTTGTTCTCTTTGCCTCATGACACATTCTTTCTGTTGTCCTTCTTTCTATGAGGCTGTGCGGCCAAAATGTAGATACGACTCACCGATTTGAGCTTCAGGTAGTGGGCACCCTTGAGGGCTCGCGCAGGGGTGTAGCTGAGGCAGGGAACGATGGGTGGGATGAGGGGGTTCTCGATTGAGGGGTTCTTGCCACATTCCTCGTAGAAGGCGCACTGACCGGGCTGCACCTGCCCCTCAGACAGGACCTGTGTGAGGAGAACCCCGATCAGGACATTATCAGTATGTGAGTTTGGCAGACAGGACATGTTCATTCATTGTCAGTGAGGGAAGGAAACCGTTGGGTTAGTATTGACTATGTACAATTAACTCTTTGTTTTACTTCTTGGATGTTTTAATGCTGTGATGTCTTTTTCTTAATGTAACCGGTAGGACCCTAGGACCTGGGAACCACCCCAGAAGAGTCTGCCTGGGGAGGTCCGTTTCAGTTTCGGGCGTTTTTCAGAAGGTAATTATCTCTAATGATGACGATAACTTATCTGTGAGCCGAGTGTGTCTAGAGTTTGTATTGCCATGTCAGCGAGGTGGTGTGATGTTCAAACCATTAAAAGGGGGGGAAGACTGTCAAAGGTTGACTGACAGTGGTAGTCCACCTCTCTCATGTACAAACTTTTTTTTTTTTCAGATCCCAGTGTGTGCGAGCAGAAGGTATTACTTCTATCTCTCTAAATGTAATTTTCACTTTTATGCTGACAACACAGTGATATATTGCTCTGCGTTTACCCCAAATCAGGCTCTCAGTCAGCTCCAATTTGCTTTTAACACTGTGCAACGTAACCTGCGTGATTTCAAACTTGTTTTAAAGGCTCACAAGACAAAGCTCATGCTGTTCACAAAAGCTAAATCAAAGCCCTCGGACCTTCCTCCTATTAACACTTGGCACGGCTGTGTGATTGAATCTGTGTCTCAATATAAATATCTTGGAATTGTAATTAACGATTCTCTCTTTTAAACCACAACTTGTGAAAAAACTAAAGATAAAAAAAAATCAAATCTTGTTTTTCTTTTGAAGCCAAAAAAAAACTTGCAACGTCTATGTCAGTGTTGGACTATGGTGATGTTTTATAGATGAATGCATCTTCAAAATGTCCTAGTCTTAGACACGGTCTACCAAGGAGCACTGACATTTGTTACTAATTTTAAAAACCCTCAGGCACCACTGCCCTTTGTATGCTTGAGTTGGATGGTCTGCCCTGTCCAGCCGCAGACTCCATCATTGGCATATCCTTGTTTATAAGACTATCCCCTGTGTTGTTCCTTCGTACCTGCATAAGTATGTAATTCGAAAAAGCACAGGAACAGTTCCGCTCTGAGGACATGTTCTTATTAACTGTGCCTAAAGTCTGTACTGACTTGGGGAAAAGGGCTTTTAGCTATGCTGCTCCCTTCTTATCGAACGAGTCGCAGGGTGAACTGAAGCTTGGGGAGATGGATGCCCTGAACAGATTTAAAGCCCTTCTTGATGATTTTGTCTTGTACATGTTTTGTTTGATGATGTTCTGACTGTGACTCTATTTTTGGGTTCTCTGTTGTTTTCGAATTATTATTTGTAACTGTGGAACTGTGCTGCTGCCTGTCATGGCCAGGACTCTCTGGTAAAAGAGATTTAGAATCTCAATGAGACTTCTCCTGGTTAAATAAAGGTTCAATCAAAAATAAATCACATTCATGATGTTTCTTTGCAAACACCCATTCCAGGTTCCTGCGATCACTGTGTCTTTTGGACACTTTTTGGCAACAGTTAGAAATAGTCAGTGGACTCTGACCACTGAGTAAACTTTGCCAACAATCAGAGGGTACAAAAAACAACAACACTAAAAGCACTACTATTACTACAACGTGGTGGGTTATTGTTACGTGTGTGCGTGTGTGCGTGTGTGGAAATGTACTTACAAAACATGCGAGGAAAATGATAAACGTCGTCACACGGGCCATGGCTTCACCTCCGAATACCTTTGAAAAAGAATCTCGATCTTTCTCCCCCCGCGAACTAACACACACAGAGAGTCCTGAGGTCCCCCAATCAAAGCTCTTCCCGAGGTACTCAGAGAACACCCTGGTCTCCGGAGCTTCCACTCTGTGGCTGGTCTTGTGGAGTGTGTGTCAGTGGGATGGGAGCAGAGGCAACCAAGCCCCAGCCGGCCCTTACCCCTCTGTGATGTCACATCTGGCTTATCTGGTCCGATGTGATCTGTACCAATCACAACCGAGGATGATCAATTCCTTCCTCTGATCATTAACAGGATTCTGACGTTCCTAGGGGGGAATAAATAAACTATAAGTGATTGATGATTATTGGCATGTGCATTTGATGAATTCTACTGCTATACATATACTTTTATATTCAACGAAAATACCTTTTGAAATGAATTCATATATATTTAAGAGTAGGGGCCCCTTAAATATGTTGATATAATTTATTTTATAATAAACATGGCTTGCTCTACCGCAACAGGTGGTACAATGTCAAAAACTGTAATGTCTCCATTAACTTTCAAATAAATAAAATGCATTGAAACTGTTAAAACTAGAAGTTAACATGAGTGTTGGCTATATGTTGATCTGGATAGTTTTGTGATATTTAACTGTCAAAATGATACTTTTATGAATGTTTTTTCTCAATTTACATCATTTGCTGTAAGAACTTTACCCCATTTTATTGTCTCCTCAATTTGACCCCAAATAAGGTATTAATCCAAACATCTATTAAATAGAAATATGTAAAGTCCATTTAACATTTACTTTTTCGATCAAATTAAAATATATGTCAGTCATGCAAAATGTATGCAAACAATTTCAACATTTATGCAAACTATTTCACCAATTTAAACATATTTTATATATTGAATGAAATGTCCCCAAGAGCCCTCTAACAGATTTTGGTTGGCTACGGTAATGGAGAAAAGGATACCATTATACTTTTTCAAAAACTTCATCTGGTTAAACAACTTTTGAACAACTGGTTAAACAATCTTAACCCTGAGAACATGAATCGTTTGACAAGTGTGCATAATTGTGGAGCCTGCTCTGGATTTCTGAGGCTAAATCCTCAGCCCTGTCCAATGAGTAACAAAGGAGGGGAGATGGTGACATTTAGACCTCACAGGGATAGTTTTACCTACAGGTGAAATCATACTGCCATGGCCATTACCATATTATGGTAATATCCTTACAGAAAGGATTAAAATGACATGTCATCCCAGATAGGTAGATGGCAGAGCAAGGATTAATCTATATGGTGTGTCCTTGACCGCATGCTGTTATCATTCTTCAAGGACCCAGTGAAGATAACTTGCCAAGAAGCACCACAAAGATCATGTCCAAGGGATATTGGAACGATCGGGTCTAAAGTACTTTCACACATTTTAAGTGTTGGATAAGCAGAGATGGTCCAATAGACAAGAGAAAACAGCAAAAGAGTGGTATCCATCGAGTTCATCACCATTGAGAAATGGTGGTAACATGTCAGCAAATTCACAAATGGGTTTTGCTATGAGGATGCTTTGTTGCATAGGCCTAGTCTCACAAATAGTATAAGCCTAAATCTTAACTGAACAACTGAAGGTAATATGTATGCATACACCCGTAATATATAACTACTTACAATTTGAAGGTTGATTTTTATATGATTTTTCTTTAGCAGTAGTTAAGACCTACTGTGCTTAAGAGACTCTGGGGCAAAGCATAAATATTGAATTATCTGCACCATAAGGACGTATATGTTGTATTAAGTATAACATTATATAACCATGGAAAAATCTAAAAGCAATCTGAATGTTCGCCTGATTCAAATAAACATGCATAAAATAGTTTGGATTCAGATCTCAGATTGGCATAATGTCTGTATATATGGATATATACATGTATAACATATGTAGGCCTACTTGTTTGAGGAATAAAGGCATTTATTCCTCAAACTAAATATTAAAGTTGACATTAAGCTATTAATGTCAACTTTAAAGAAAAAGGGTTGCTACAAAATATTGAATTCATTGCTTTGGGAATTAAAATAGCCCTTTCGTTTTACAGGTAAAGACATGCTCATAAAATAAATATCTAAATAAAACACATGGTCAAAATGTTATGCCCCAGACAAAATAGGCCTATATATTATGGCTAATGAAGACTTCTGGATTAGGAAAATGTTGTTTACTTTGTAAAGTATAATTTCCCCCTTATCTTTATGTCATAGCTATTTACCTTTTCAAAAGTCGAGATTTTAACTGCTCCCTGCTAAATCAGCATGTCTGTTAAATCTCATCTCTCCCATCTCTTATCAACCCTTAGAGAGAAGGGACCTTACCACCATTATCACCAACACATCTGGACCCACTTACAGTACGCGGGAAGAAAGGTTAATGTAACCACTTACCTATCGGAGCGAGAATGTTGTTCCTGGGGAAGTAAAACTCTCGGGCTGGGAGATTATCCTGACATTGACAGGGTCATAAATCATTGAATATTAACCTTGTTGGCCTTTTCGTATCGTTTGTTGTTCAACCTTGAGACAAATATCGAGGGTTAGGTGAAACACATTGAAAAGTGGGGTGTATCGTGTCTTATGAAGCATAATTAATGAGCATCCCATTGACATAACAAGTCAGCCTACATATATTTCTGCACCTGTTTCGAGTGCTTGTGTAATTATAGTTAGAACAGATGGCCTTGTTGACATACATAAATAGCCAGTTTAAATTAAATTCCCAAATATATTTTTTCAGCTCTCCTTTAATGCTTTATAAGCCTTTAATGCATTCAGGTCAGAGGCCACCAGCTTTGAGGTGTCAAGTGTTCTTAAACGGATCTTAAATCGAACATTGTGAAAGTCAGCTCATGGATCCCCATTACAGTCTGAGCGAAGGAAACTCTTGCATAATTGTACATTGCATAAGCCCATCCATTGATGATAGCTAATGCTGGGCCGACATCACAAACACAAGGTGTGTGTTGTCTGACAAATCGGCCTAGTCTGCGATGACTTCCTTCTCGATCTTTATGACAGAAGTCCCCTCTTACTCATGGCTCAGTAAATACCTTGTCTCCATGCATGCAGCCATGTTTTTCACAACAATTGGGTTTGGTGGATTCCGTATCAAAGTCGATATTAGTCATTTATTGAAGCACCATCTTGATTAGAATGGATTTGGCTTATGAATAACAGCCAGGACTGCACCTAAATAGCTCGCCACACACAGCAATAATTCTGAATTATATAAAAAATAAATGTGTATGAGTATACTCTGAATAACAGGAAGCACTTTGAGACATCATGAATTTATTCAAGGAAAGCTGAAAAGTGACAAAATCATTTACTGTTCCAATGAAAAGTACACCAACTTCAGAAAGAAAGTAAAACACTTTGAAAAAATTGTAACTATACTAATCAATGTCTTGTAGTACAAAAAGAAAAAAATATAGGAAAAAAGAAGCCCATGCATCATTTATCAAAGTTCAATAGCACTGTTATATGAACGTAAAATAAACAACCGGGAGAGGAAAAAAAAAAAAGGACTTTAAAATCTGCGTTGCTTATTGGGTCCATATTCACCTGGACCGGGGAGGCCCCTCGGGAAGCCTCCCTGCTGGCCTCCGCCACCGGGCATGTTGTTGTTGTTGTTGCTGCCGGGGCCGGGGCCCATCAAGGAGGTGTTCTCAGCAGACATGGGTGGGTTACCGGCAGGACCTGCGTTGCCACCCATCAAGTTCCTATTCATTGGCATCCCGTGGCCGCCAGCCATATGCATCCTCATCTCTTGCTCCCTGCCTTCAGGGAAGTTCCCCCTGAATCCCTCCTGCTGCCTCTTCATCATCTCCTCCCCGCGCATCCTCACCTCCTCCTCTCGCCGACGCCTGTCCTCCTCCTGTCGGATCTCGGCCTGCTTTCGCTTCTGCATCTCCTGACTGTGGAGTTCCTCCATCCTCCTGAGCTCCTCCTGGCGGCGGAGCAGGTCCTGCCTCATGAGGATCACCTGGTGCTCGTGTCGGGCAGCCTCCATCTCCTGCTCCAGCTTCTCGTGGGCCTCCTTGATGTTACGGTCCACCATGTCGTACTGCTGCTTCTCCATCTCCATCAGGGCCTTCCAGCGCATGGCGTACTCGTACTCGAAGGTCCCTGGCTGGGCGAACCGCGGCGGCTGCTCTCGCTCTTTGTGGTACTGCTGGTTCTTGTTCACCAGCTTCTCTGACAAGCCCTCGTCGTCGTCGAACTGATCCATGGGCTCCACCGTCACGGGTCTGGGGAAGGCGGTCAGCAGGAAGGCACCCTCGCCGCACTTATCCAACGCCTTCCTGGCGGCTGGCTTGGAGGTGTACTCCACGATGCCTTTCCCCGTGGGCCGTCCCCTGTCATCCACGATCACTATGGCTCTCTCGATCTGGCCGAACACGGCGAAGGCCTCCTCCAGCAGCTCGTTTGACACGAAATCGGGCAGATTCTTCACGGTCAACGCGGCGCCGTGGGTCGCGAAGCGAACCCGGATCTGCCTGCCTCTGAACGGGGTATCGTCGAGCTCGGCTCGGGCGATCTCGGCGATGATCCGCGACTCAAGCCGGATGAACCCGAAGCCCCGGTCTTTGTTGATGAAGATCTCGGAGGGCTTGCCGTACTTGGAGAACAGCTTCTCCACCTCTGGCTCGGACACTCCCGTCGGTAGGTTCCCCACGAACAGCCTGCTACGTTGGGTGTAGGCCTTTTCTCCGGGTTTTCGGAAGTTTTGCAGATCCAGGGTCAGGGCCTCGTTCGGCTCTGGCTTCACGTTGTGCTCTGGATGCTGACCGTTTGTGTTCATTCCTCCTCCGGGCTTCTTTTGCTGCTCCGCGGGCCCCGGCTGTCGGGGCCCGTGGTTCTGCGGAGGAGGACCCCTGTTTCCTTGCATTTTCTTTCTTTTAAAAACCCAATTATTCTCAAACCAAATCTTATTTGTTTTTTTAAATGCGCTCCCAAGCAGTAAGACGGTCGCGCACAAAGAGCTGAAAATGGCCGCAGCTATCGTGGCTACAACCAGCGGGCTAGGCTAACAGCGCTGTTGTGATCAGTGTTGCCAGATTGGGTCAGGTTTCCCTCCATATTTGTCCACCTTGGATGAAGCAAGTCAACAGTGGTGGCCAGATGGGGCGGGAATCTGGCCAGATCTGGCAACACCGGTTGTGATTTGAAAGAGACGGCGTCACTTTATTCGTGACGTTGTCAACATGCGACGCCGACGGTAATTTCGCGGGAGTCTCGATGTTGTTCCTTCATTCCCCCACTGGTGCATAAACTGATGATCACGTTTATAATAGTCCGAAAACGAGCAACAACCAACGCGGAATAACCTATAGAAAGGTAAGGTTGTGTTTACCATGAACATTGCACCTTGTCATTATTGTCGGGTTCATAATGTATTTGACAACTGTGTCTGAAGGCAAAATTGCGACCATATAGTGTGTGAGAGTGACACCGACAGGGAGTAGTTGAAATAACATCAGCACGCTTCATGTTAACACCAGTATCGTGTTTAACCGTCTTCCAGTCATGTTCTCCGACCTGAGTGCCTTGCGAGAGAGTTCGACTCTACTCTGTTGCCCGGGATCCGAGGACCAGGGGCCGGTGTTTGACAGGGTGCTTCCCGCCTACACCCCCTGCTCTGAACGGTTCAGACTGGGCGACCGGAGCTATAATCGTCAATATGCACATATTTATGCAGCACGTCTCATGCAAATGACGCCTGGGCTCATAGAGAGAGCCAAGCAGAGATGGGGTGAGTTTTGGGTTTATACTAAGGTTTACGCTGAACCATTTGTAGTGTATGAGGCATGTCTTAAGTCGCTTGTTTGTGTAACAAATGCGTATGCTCTCACAGGAGAAGATGTATGCATTCGGAAACTATGCGATCTGCAGACAGGGGAGCAGTGTTGCATTGTGGGAACCCTGTTTAAGCATATGGACCTGCAGCCATCGATTCTGAAGGAAATCAGTGAGGAGGTAAGGTTTCACCACTTACCTAGATGCATCTCAAATTACACACAATCAAACCCAACATGGCTGTATTGTCAAGGAGCGATGTTCTAGTCCAACTCTAACCTGTGGTTAATTCTTCCATGAAGCACAATCTCCTGCCTCAGCCGCCCCGCACAAACTACATCAGTGATTCTGACGAACTCATTCTCGAGGACGAGCTGCAGAGGATCATGTTGGAGGGCAAAATCGACAAAGACGTCTGTGTCACAGGTCAGTTTCCATCGTTAAGGGATGACCGCTTTGTATGCGTGTGCCTCAGTGATGATCTAGCAGTGACAAACAAAATAGCTTCTTTTAGCTGTGGGGCTAAATCTTCATATGTCTTCTCTCAGGTAGCGTCATTGTCATTTATGGCGCCGAGAAAAACATTGGGAAGTTCTCGGTGGAGGACTTCTGCACTGCTGATCTCCCTCCGCAGACTGCCCGGCCTTCGCTGAGCTCTGACCGGTATAGCTGCTCGCACATGAGTCCACAATGGACACCCATAAAGACTTTGCACGCAGAAAACGATCGATTGTCAGACTAAATGCTGGTTTCCGGTTGCTGGTCCAGGTTCGTCCTCCTGGCTTCTGGACTGGGTCTCGGCAGTTCTCGCGCCGACAGCATGCTCAGTCTGCAGCTGTTGGTCGACATGGTGACCGGTCAGCTGGGGGACCAGGGGGAGCAGAGTGGGGCGGCCACCATATCCAGAGTCCTACTGGCTGGGAACCTCCTGAGCCAAAGCACCCAGGAAAAGGAAGCCTCCAACAAGGTATGCTGTGGTCCGGTCTGTGGGGAGCTGATACAAGGAGTTTCCTTAACCATTATGTTGCTGATGAGGAGTCGAGACCTCGCTGACGGATGAAAGGCATCGCTACGTAGCCCATTTTAGAGATAGTTTGCTCTGACAAAATGTTATGTGGATATGCTACAAATCATCGTATTAAAGATATGCTTTTGAGGAATGTTTTGATTATTAGACAGTTTGCCCCCTTGCACCTGAATATGAACAAACGTCTTCAATACAAATTAGTTTAAATCAACTAATTTGTGCTGTTCGAACTGATGTGTTTTGAGAAGAAGGTAGTGAGAGAATGGCATTTTTGTTATAAGATTAATACACAGGAATCGTTTCCTGCTACAAATATCCTTCAAGACGTGTGTCCTTTGAAATGCTATGAAGTAGTTGAGAGTGATAACGAGTGGCCTCCACTGTGTGTCCCCAGCCCAAGTATCTCACCAAGAAGACCCAGGCGGGCAGCGTGGAGGGGATGCGCCTGCTGGACGAGCTGCTGCGTCAGCTGGTGGTGAGTCTCAAAGAGCCATGGAGGTCAGGCATGCAAACTAGTCACCTTTCAATTGACCACTTGTGTGATTCGTGGAGATCCGTTGAGAAAACTTTTTTTTTTGGGGGGGGGGGGGGGGGGGGGGTCCTTGTAGCGCCTGCTTATACATTCTCAATGGAGAGGCGAGCGGACAGAGAGAAGGCGCAGCATTCTGTCAGGCGGCACGACAAGTGGGCGCACTCGCGTGGAACTGTCGCTTCCGTGCCTGTCGAACGCATGCGCGCGCTCGTGAAGCCGCGTGGCCAACCGACAGCGCGAGCGGAAAGTCGCCTACCATCTGAAACGGCCAAGCGTGAGCCCAGCGGAGCCTTTAAATGCCTCGTTTCCACCGAGCGTTTCCACTGCCGACAGTACCCTCATGGTAGGCCGGATGTCGATCGCCGCGGCAGCTACGTAAACATCCCGAAGGTGAACGACGAGAACTGATTCCCAAAACAAACATAACAAAAATATGGTCACGTAAATAAAATATACAAACGAACAGAGCTTCGTCTCCCCGCGACCTTATATTATCTAAAACGTTCTCATCGATTCAGCCAATGGGAGTGAAGGGTAAACAAATGATAAGGCACCACCACACAAGTTAAGTAACGATCGCTGTAGGCTTCAATATCATGCAAGCACTTTGTTTTCTTTTTATTTTGTTCTACATCACAATTGCATGCTTTAATAAACTATTGTCTTCTTTAATAGGTCCATGCTCCACCTCCTTGTTCGCCCAAGCTAACGTTTTACGCGACACGTCCATTGTCCAGAATAATACCTCGCGGTTTGTTTTTATCCCCATGTCACGCCCACTTTTGGCAGTGGAAACGCGAACCGTGCCGCAACTTTGCGAACCGAACCGAACGCACCCTCAGGTGGAAACGCGCCGAAAGAGAATTTTTCAGCGGGGTCACCAGTTGTGTTGATACATACTAGTCGATATAGGTGAGAGAAGTCGCTGTTTTGCATGCTGCAAAACAGCGAAAGCGGGCCCTTGAGACACTGGTCCAGGCCAAGAAGAAAAATAAATAATGGCATACTCCTATTGCCCTGTCCTCCCACCTCTTTTTATTCTTCTCAATATTCTTTCTTAATTTTGTAATAAGTTATGTACCTATTGGGGCTGCCCTTGCACATTATAAATTAATGCTTTGTTCGTAATTGTGCGCAGTCCTGTAATTTTTTTTTAGCTTGTGACTAACCCTAATACATTAAAAAATGTAAAAGAAAACTCCCCGGAGTATAAACCTGGAACCCTATAGTGGGTCTGTGTTTTCTCAGCTCACGCATCATTCTCACCTTTTTCACCCCGAGCCAGTTTGCATGCCTGGGAGGTGCATCATGCACGTCTTCATGCAGAGTAACGCACCTTACAATCTGCACCAAGGGTCTTGGGTGGGCAGCTAGCTGGTGAGACAAGTTCGGAAGTCAGGATCGTAATACCCTGTTTATACAGGTGATCCCAACGCTATAATGCAAATACAGTGATAGATTTGCCTACAACGATATACAGAGAAACAATTACTTAAAGGTTGTGTCAGCGATGTTGGGTAACGTCACTTCTTTTGATATTTGAAGCGAGGTCCCAAACAAACAGAGCCAGCTCGCCCCTCCCTTCCCTGTTTTGTGCATCCAGGCAAAACTATCATGAACGCTGCACAAAACCCCACAACACCCACTCCTTGTCGGTGATTGGTTGGAATACTATTTAATTTGGTTTTGAGCGGTTGGTAGTACCATTCGTCTTTGTGTACGATCTCAGAGCATAGGCTGCCTACAGAGACGTGTTTTTGTGACGGCCTGCTTATGGGGCGGGAAGCTAGAGCAGTGTTTCCCCTACCATTGTTCAGGCCTGGCGGGCCGCCAGGCCAACGAGCGCCCCCGCCAGGCCAACAACCGGCCAAAAAAATGAAAAGAAATGAAAAAGAGAAAAAAAAAAAAAAAATGAAATTTTTATTTTTTTTATTTTTTTTATTATTATTATTATTAGCCATAATATCATAACCATCCAAGCTCACCACCAGCTATCTCAATATGTATTGGTGCTTTATGCTCCTGTACATGAAATTAGTTTATATTAAATCAACTTTGTTTTTAGAAAAACACTGTTTATTCTCCGGCAGAAGAACTATACCATGAACCGATCGCGTAAATGCGACGTCTGATTGGTTCAGCCCGCCGTTACCATGGACATTTTTACCGCCCCCGCGAAACACTAGCCTCGTTCTTTATATGTCCATAACTTAACCAACTTGTGATGGCTAAGCAAGTGTTTTATTTGGAAATAACCAACAAATACTCTAGCATCCCGTGAAAAATGTATAACAAATCACACCATCAGCTCTTACCACCGGGCCTAAAAAAAATTCTAGGGGAAACACTGTAGAGGATTGTGACGAAAGATCAGATGAATGTGATAATTTATGTTTCGGCCTCGAATCGCATTAATTCTGAGATCTTACACAAAAACGAATGCTGCTACCAACCGCTCAAAACCTAATTAAATAGTGTTCCAACCAATCACCGACAAGGGGTCGGTGTTGAGGGGTCTTGTGCTGCGTTCATGATGGTTTTGCCTGGGGGTCGGCTTAGCTCAGGAGGTAGAGCAGTTGTCTTGTAACCGAAAGGTTGTTAGTTCAATCCCCAGCTCCTCCTGGCTGAGTGTTGATGTGTCCTCCTTGAGCAAGACACTTAACCCTAACTGCTCCTGACGAGCTGGCTGTCGCCTTGCATGGTTGACTCTGGTATGTCAACGTGTGTATCAAACGATGTAAGTCGCTTTGGATAAAAGCGTCTGCTAAATGTCCTAATTGTAATTGTAATTCTGGTCAACTGAATGATTTTTTTTCCCCTCTTTCTCCTTTCATGTTTGTACGTGCGTGCGTGCGTGCGTACGTATGTATGTTTGTACGTGCGTATGTATGTTTGTACGTGCGTACATATGTATGTATGTATGTACGTACGTACGTACGGTATGTCTGTCTGTTATTGTGGTCATCTGAAGGGTGTTCCCTCTCTCTGCAGGCGTCCGTGCCGGTGGATGTGATGCCGGGCCAGCATGACCCCACCAACTACACCCTCCCCCAGCAGCCCCTGCACCGCTGCATGTTCCCCCTGTCCTCGGCGTACCCCACCCTGCACCTCGTCTCCAACCCCTACCAGGCCGACGTCGACGGCATCAGGTGAGCGCTCGTTTACCACCGAGGCAGAAGGGACCTTTGTTTCGTCTTTGGGGGTATAGATTGAGATTGGGGGGCCCTACACTATCAGCAGTCGTGATGAGGTAGGGAAAAGATTTTTGGTAGCTACTGCTTTCTGCCCCTTATAATGCTTATTTTTCTTTGCAGTTGTTATGCAGGCTCATCTGGGTTTCATATAATCTTTTTATCACAAGTTTCAAAAAGCCAGAGATTTAGAGTCTTTAACGTTGATATCATCTTTGGCGCTTGCCTCCCTTCCCCCAATGCAGGTTCCTGGGCACCTCGGGACAGAACGTGATAGACATCCACAAGTACACCAGTATGACCGACCACCTGGACATCCTGGAGAACACCCTGAGGCTGGGCCACCTGGCGCCCACAGCCCCCGACACGCTAGGTACCGCACCGGCGACACCGTCCAATGTTATTATTCCCTCCCTCACTATGCAGCGCATGCAGGCCTTCAGCGATAAGAAGGCTCTGTTTACACGCCGACACTCGCGGGTGAAAACGACCAAATATTTGATCAGATGTGCCTTTCGTTTAGACGGTGGCGGTGTTTTCCGGGGTTTAAAAAGACCAGAAAGTGAAACCACCCTGCAGAGTGGAAATCGTAAAAACGCTCCACCGTTGCGTTTACGTCCAAAGGGTTAACAATGAAATAATGTGCTCTGATCTGCTCAGGCTGGCTCTGGTCGCGTACGCGTTGACGTCACACCCATGTGCGGTACAGGCAAAACAACAACAACTGTGTCGGATTTCACCCACTTTTTTTGCGGCACCGTATGCACTCAGATATCCAAATACGCTCGTCTAAACGCGGAATAAAAAGTGAGAACGCAACGCCGCCTTTGTGTTTTCTGCCAGATCGTTTGTCTAAGTCAGCCTTAATTTGCCTTAGTCAGAAACTGTTCTTTTGGCTAACAGTGTTTTCCTGTATTTGTTTGTTTTCTAGGATGTTATCCGTTCTACAAGAAGGATCCTTTCATCCTGGAGGAGTGTCCTCACGTGTACTTCTCTGGCAACGCACCGTCTTTTGACTCCAGGACTATAACGGGTCAGTACCAGTATCAGTACTTTTAGTGCTAGTATTGGAATTGGGACGGTCATTTATGGCACTGCCATTAGGATAATAATCCAGTATTATGGCACACGATCTTTGAGGGGTATGTTATGTTTGTTTTGGATGAAATGTTTTTTAAATGTCTGTTTTTGTTGGGTTCTGCAACAGTGGCTTGGTATACACTCAATGAAGATCTAGATTCTGTTTTTGAACCTCGACTGTAACACTCGTCTGTTTACCCACCACGCTTGCCGTGGTCTGTGCCGACCCGAGTCTGGACGTGCGCCGAGGTCCAGCCGAGCTCCTTATTATTCCCCCGCTGCCGCTCTGCATGTTGTTCTCCTTTTACCTTCCTGTGTTCTACAGTCGTCTTTCTTCCTTCCTCTGTTATTCACCAGGTCCTGACAGCCAGCAGGTCCTCCTAGTGACCATTCCAGAGTTTGCCACGACCCAAACGGCCTGCCTGGTGAACCTGCGGACCCTCGAGTGCGAGCCAATGAGCTTCTCCTCGTTCTCCCCCGCAGACGAGGAGGAGGACAGTGAGATGAACGTCAGCCATTGACGTCTCTTCGCACGCATACACGCAAGCACTGCCGCACACACGCATGTAATGTCCAGGGCTCACTTGGAGACTACTCTCATGTGGGATTCAGTGTTGTCTCGAACGAGTGTTACGGCATCAACAGAATTGTGAAACAGTCTCTGAACGATGACACTGTTCACTTCAAAGTGCCACTCATCCATGTGCTGTAGGCTAAAAACAATTAGCATCTTTAAAATACTTTGAATGCCAGTGAATAGCCATTCTAAGTCTTCACGTGTCACTGATCTGTTTACTTCCAGAAGAAGAAAGCATGTGTTTTAGTTTAAGACCTTTTGTGGCAACAGTCTTGAACCACCAGTCATCACGACGAGCATCACACAAAATAATATGTAATAAACTTTCAGCTTTTTTTCTAAATTGGTAGTTGTGTTGTTTGTACTGTTTAGCTTTGATGGGAAAAAAAGACCAGTTACATAATTAGTCAAGTAAAAAATAGATGCCATCTTTATTTTCAGAATGCAATCCGCATAAATATGTCCCGCTCAAAGCCAAGTACATTCACAAGTAAATCTTCTATATCGAAAAACAGTAAAAACAGAGTGTGGAAAGTTAAGGCTACATGTAACCAGTAAACAATTAGTTACAAAACATGTGAAATGGGCAGATCCAAACAGGTATTCGGCTGTTCCCATAGTGGACACATTATACACATAACAGGCTTCCGTTGTTTATCATTTAACAAATACACTTATGATCGCCTTTGTACTTAAGCCACCTGTGTGTGTGTGTGTGTGTGTGTGTGTGTGTGGGGGGGGGGGGGGTTTAATAGTCATCGATTTTGTACTCATAATCCCCAGCTGAAGACTGTCCCTCCTCAACCATCCAGGGGCTGTACCAGGATGTGGTGCTCTCTATCGGCGCGGCTGTCGTCGTCGTCGTCGTCGTCGTCGTCGTCGTCGTCGGGGGCAACGTGGTCGTTGACATCAGCCTCATCCTCTCCTGCCTCAGGCGGCGAAGGCGAGCTAACCGTAACTTTCTGAGGCCCTGGCGGTCCACTGTGCCGCTCGCTCTGGTCGAACTGCGGGTCCCCCCTACCCGGGTCGTTTGTGTCCGTCCGCCGTGGCTGAGCAGGCGGATCGGCTTGTTGCCGTGCATGGCCATGATCTGTGGAGAGACACAGATCGGGTAGCGCAATTGTTTATGAGGACATCCGGAGTGGCTGACAGGCTGTGGCCGTCCGTGGCCCTACTGGGCTGCCCTGCTTTGGATTAAACACTGAAGACATCCGGGGGTTATTTGGTGAATAGGATTTAGCCTATGGTAACACGTTGACGCAACGCAGACGCGTTTCGACGCAGTCGTGAACCTGTTTTGGTAATGCGTCGGGTTTTAGTGAGGGGACCCATCACCAGCCCTTGCTGCTGCGTCGTCTCGACGCAAGGTTAACATATTTGGGAGGGGCACGTCAGGCCCTTGCGTTGGACGCAAGGAGGGTCCGTGAACCCCCTTGCGTTGCGTCGACGCGGAACCATAATCAGCACATCACTCTCCACAGCAAACACCCGGCCGTTCCTAACAACCTAGTGACTACACAGACAAAAATGGACTCTAAAGTAACCTGATGTGTGAAAGCCCCACACTCCCTTTGTTCTCTGTCATAGGAGTCTCACTCTATCAATGTACCAGTCATCTGAAGAAGGCTGGCTCGGCCATTTTTATTCCCTTTCACATTAACTATTATGAAAAATATACGTCATTGATTTGAATTAATATTAGGGCCCTCCAAATGTTAAATATCAGAAGCATATGATGCCTACTAAGCATATTATGAATATGGAACACGCCAGGGGGAGCCAATGGGGGGAGGGGAGCGATTGTATCAGGGTGGCCGTGCCACCCCTGGGGGGCGCCACTCTCCAGTAGTAAAATAATCAAAGTTACCTCTCGAGCGGTTAAAGCCACTTAATCACGCTACAACTCTTTACGTAGTTAATAAGGCTACGACTGTGAGCGCATATGCTAACCAAACACCACTTCTCATCAAGCCATCCTCTGAAGGAAAGGCTGGGTGAAGCGGTGCTGGCGGAGGGGATCGTGAGACCCGGTCACCTGTTTGATGCGGTCCCAGTTGGACTTGGCCAGGTTGAAGCTGCAGGCGGTGGCGCCCGCCTCGTAGCCCACCACACACAGCTTGGTCATGGAGGTGAAGCCCTCGGCCCGCACCGTCACCTGGTACTCCCCCGGGTTCAGCAGGCGCCAGTAGTCCCCGCCGGGTGCTTCAGGGAACCGAATAAAAAGGTACAAATATACTCAGCCATAGTACTGCTTTCACTACGTAAGAGGAGTAGGGCCACATGGGATTTTTTTTCTTTTTCTTTTTTGGAGGGTTCTGAGTTAAAAGTCAAAATTCTGAATTTAATCTGTCAAAATACTGACTTTAAACTCCGAACTATTGGATAGATAGAGCTGAGAGCGCTAGTTGAACGGACGGACCTGTGGTGACGTCGTGTTCGACCCCTTCCACTGACACGGTAGCGTTTCCGATCGCGGTTCCCTCCTGGTCCTTCACCACGCCCCGGATGCCTCGATGCACCTGATTGGAGCAAAGACAGTGTTGGCGTTCATTTATTCAACACCCGACACGGCGTGGTCCTGTGCACGCTTCTCGGCGACTGACCTGTTCCATAAAGGTCAGCATGGCCTCTTTGTTCTTCTCCCACTCGTACGCCAGCTCGCTCTCATGCGGGAACTTATCACACCCGAGGAAGATGGACAGCTCCATACAGTTGGTGTGCAGGTAACTGAAGTCGTTCATACCTGAGGGGGAAGATGATGCGCGGAGAGCACCTCATTAGTCCACCAGAGGGCGCCATACGTCTTCACTATTCCCAATGGAACCCGAACTAGGTGTGTGCGAAACTCCATTGCCCTTCCATTTTATCACGACTATTTAAATGGACGGCATTTATACTGCGCTTTTCTAACCAGTGGCCACTCAAAGCACTTTACAATATTTCCCACTTCATGCACACATTCACACAGCTACAGCGGTGTCAGCCAATCAGGGCGACAACCAGATCGTCGGGACTAGTTAGGGTGAGGAGTCTTACTCAGGGACACCTCGGCACTCCGGGGAGCCGGGGATCGAACTGGCAACTTTCTTGTAACCAGCCAACCCGCTCTACCTCCTGAGCCCCGCTATGCCGTGGGGGGTTGCACTACTCACTGCCTGTGATGGGCTTCCACTTGGCCCGGTTGACGATCCCCACCCCGACCGCAGCGTCCTGCCCGTGGCAGGAGCCGTGGTAGTTGTTGGTCATGCTCAGGTGTGTGGAGGCGTAGGAAATTGCCAGCCACCTGAAAAGGGACTCATCGGCAGTCTTTCGAGCCTCGTCGGCCTCGGGCTCAGCATAACTGTCAGCCCCTCTTCCTCGATCGTCCTCTTCCTCCTGCCTGTGGCCGTAGCCGTGGTCCTGACCGTAGCCCGGGTCCTGACCGTAGCCCGGGTCCTGACCGTAGCCCGGATCCTGACCGTAGCCCGGATCCTGACCGTAGCCCGGATCCTGACCGTAGCCTTGGTCATGGCCCGCATCGCGGCCCTGGTCGTAGCCGTGGTCGTAGCGCTGGTCATAGCCACTATCGCGGCCCTGGTCATAGCCACGATCGCGGCCCTGGTTGTAGCCACGGTCGTGGCCTTGGTCGTAGCCACCGTCGTAACGCGGGTCCGGGCCCTGGTCGTAACCGTGTTCGCGGCCGTGGTTGTAAGCGGCCCCACGCCACTCCTCTTCTGGGTCATAGCCCCTGTTTGCATACTCGTCTGGTTCTTGGTCGCCGTACCCTCGGTCATAACCGTCGTCGTACCTGCGAGGAAAACAAGGGTTGAAAGGAGTCGGATGGTTTGCTTGGGTTTGATTACGTCTCTAAAGCGAGAGGGAAGGAGTTGTCAAATGGTAGACTGGTAGAATATCAGAACAGGGAGGCCTACTGTCTCTTCTTGCGGCTGTGGGGCCTTTGGCTCTCCGGGGCCTTGTTGAGCCTGAAGCCGTCGAAGGGGTAAGCCACCACCCTCTCTCCACCCTGGAAGTTTGCCCCCAACACAAACGCATGGCTCTCCATCCACGAGATGATGGCCCTCGTCTCGGCGGCCATCTGGTGCAGCAGAGCACGCGGACACATGTCAATCACACTCAAGGAGATCATTTTGGAACCAATCGATCGAGACAAACCGTCTGTTACCGAGGTGTTCGCTGCCATATTTTCGGGCGTGGCCACATGGTGGTTGGGGGTGAGTTTGGGCACCATGCCCTTGTCCTGGGCGTCCCACAGAGCGCTGTTCAGGTCGGGGAAGTTCTCAAAGATGTCGTAGCCGTCCTCCGTGTAGTGGCCCGTCTTCCAGCTGCTGAGCTCGGAACCCTGCGGAGGAACGGTGGTCGTTGAACAGGTGGTCATCTAGTGGAAACCAATGGGAGGCGAGTTGCCACAACAGCACTGTGAGTGCTTTTTGATATGAGGTGATGCGTGTGTTTGAGTTGTTGTCACCCACCACTTCGAAGGCTGCCTCCTGTCCGTCGGGGTTGAGTGAAGGCACCAGGTGGATGCGCGTTCCCTCAACCAGCCTCTGGACTTTGCCGTTCCTGTCCTTGTACTCCTTGCACAGGTACTGCATGAGCAGCAGGATCATCTCCCGGCCCACCGCCTCGTTTCCATGGAGACCCGCAGTGAAGCGGAACTCTGGCTCACCTGGGGGAGAAAAGCGTTTTTTAATAACCGTTTGAGGTTCACGAGAGCAGCGGTCGACCAGGTCTCTATAAAGGCTTCTGCTAGATTACTGAACGGTAATGTCCTTTAAACCCGGGAACCACAGCCAGGAGCTGTGGCCAGATCACAGGCCTGGGCTTGTGTACTGTTTGTGTGCGTTTTGTAAACTTTCCATGGATGGGGGGGAACTTAAAGAGCAAGAGGACGCTATGGACTACATAAGGCCCCCACCCCCATTCAATTGGGGAAAGTATAACGCAGACATGCAGCTAGACGATTTTAAGAGTAAGAGACACTCAAACTGCGGCCAGGGGAATGGATGGGCCGGGAAGACTTCAGTACTTCAGACTTGTATTCAAATACCCGAATTTTGTACATCAGGTCCAACGGACACGTCCTCACCTATCTCATGCTCCGTGGGGTTGCCAGAGATGACCATGGCCACTATATCCAGACCCTTGGAGCTGAGGCCCAGGCTGTAAACGTTGGTGATGTTCGGGCATTCGTCGTTCACCGCCTTCATCAGCTGAACGAGTCAAATGAACAATGGCAAGGAGAAGAGGTTCAGCTGCATAAGACGACAGTCAGTGTTCTTAGTGTTGCAGGTCACACGATTGGCAGATTGACATGACTTACAGGTATCTAAACCTGGAGCACACAGCGTTGGAGTGAGAATCGCACTCTCTTCACCAAACTGTATAGATCCAGTCGTACTGAAAGTGAGATCTAATGCAGACTGTGTGCACGTCCCTCTCTGCACGTAAATAGTTTGGCCACTAGGGTACAAAGTGTTGCCTGTTACCCGAATGGACAAAGGTTGAATGTTAGATCATTTACTCAACACAAATGTCCGGTGCACTAAGCGGCCCGGGGCGCTACTACTATGCCGGACTAGGCTACCCACCGACACCATGTCAGAATAGCTGTGGTGTTTGAATTTCAGGTAGTCCACTGGCGTGACTTCATTCTGACTGTACCGGATCTTCTCCAGGTCTGTGATGGCGAAAGAGAAGACGAAGAAAGGTATCAGTTTTATTTTTACAACGGACCTAGTGGGGGATATTGTGTATTTTGGCGTTTGGGTGTAATTTAACAGTTTACCAGGTAGGGGGCAGCCGAGGACCTCTGCCCGCATACACAGACTGCCGTTCCAGCTCTGCGGGATGATCCTGATGTAGCGGGCGAGCACTGGCTCAGCCAGCTGGTTCATCACTGGAGTGTCCTTATCACTGTTGCCAAAGAACAGCTTTTGAAACGGAGAGAATGAAACCCAAACAAAGGGAGACATAATGATGATTTATTAGGTTATTAGGGTATTATAGTATTTTGAGGAGGGGTGCAGTTGAAGTCATAAACTTGTAGGGAAAAGATTACCCCGTGCTTTGGGAAGGAATCACCCACATAGACATTTTTTAGAAACCACCAAAAATAGAAATAGAATAAACAATATTTGTCAGTGTAATTCCGGCGAAAATTTAACCCAGGGACTTTATCGGCATGAAGACCCATAAAATAAGCCCTCCAGACACCTTATTTTGTTGATTATCGAGTATAGAGCTTGCCTGGAGCAGCCAAATATCAAGAGGGGAATTGTTAAGTTGAATTTGTTGGTGCCTCTATTATATTATTTACGGTAGCTGAGAATCTACTTTTTGAACAATATTTGTGGTTAAAAAAATGCAAATTTGGAAGCGTTCGCTGTGCCCCCTAGCCAATAATATGGAATCCATTTGAGCTGTTAGCATTGCTCCGGGCAATCTCTATACTCAATTATCAACGAAAAATCCTTATTTTATGTGTCTTCGTGCCGAAAAAGACTCTGGGTTAAATTTTCGCCTGAATTACACTTTAATGAGGGGATAGAAGTGAAACGCCCCGCTCAAGGATACCAGCAGGAGACCGTTTCAGGATTCCATCCCAGAACCTTGCGGGTGGGAGTCGAACATTCAAACCACTAAACCACCGATTCGGCCCTATATAAAGGAGCAAGCAGTACTGGAACTCACCCAGTCAGAGTACCCATCGTGGAAGTTGGTCCACTCTCTGCTGTCGTTGCTGAAGCTCAGGAAGTACGACATCACGTAGTCGGTCCTGATGAAGAGGTGTCACAATCAGGTCACGAGCGCACCAGGGTTACCGGCCTACGTGTGTGTGTTGGTTCTCCTGCTCACTCGTTCTGGGATTCCTGGGAGTCTCGGCCCTGGGTGATGATGCCGGTGAACTCTGTGTCCTGGCGAGCGTCGATTTCCAGCCAGTGCTCCTTGTCCTCCGAGTTGGCGCACCACGCACCCCCCCTCATGTTGTCCTCGTCGTCCGAGCTCTGTGGAACCAAGGGGAGGGGCAGCCAGTCAAAACGGTTCATAACGTCCACAATACATTGACTCCCCCCCCCCCACCCCACCGAGGTAACTCCACATGCAGCGGCAAGTTTGCGTCAAATTATATAAAATATATTATTAATATATTAAAAAAAAATAGGCATGTTTCTGTTTGACTTTGAGGTTAGTTTGGAGTTCTTTAGTGACTCAGTACATCTCATAATTAAGTGGTTTCAAAACATAATGGTTCCCACATCGCCTCTGATGTATAGCTAGATTCATGTATCTATTTATTTATCTATGATGGCTGTACACTCCAGGGGGCGGTTGAGGTGGTACTTAAGAGGAAACATGGTAAGACCACCCTACAAGCAGCAGGTTGTTTGTTTGAACGTTTGTGACACTACATCCTTAAACCGTCCGAGGACTGAGCTCCTGGAAGCCCGTCCTGACAGACATGGTAATCAGGGCTGTGGAGTAACAACACACTAGAAGATAAGATCTGTCAATCCACCGTTGACTAAAAGGTTTACAAACTGTGTGCCTGAGATTAAAACATGAGAAAAAAGCAAAGCCGAGAGTTTAAGGTGAGTTCCTTTTTGTTTTTGTTTTCAAGCAAACATTGTGATTTGAAAAAACACCATCATTCCATTCAGTCAATGAGAGAGATAACGTAATGTTATGGTGATAGATGAATTGAAGATGCTTGATTTATTTTGTGAAAACTAGTTATTGGTAGAAAGTGGGTACATTTTCTGAAAGGTAAATTGTTCAATTGTTTCAATCTTCACATAGAGAATCTTGAACTTTGACTAATAAGAAGCATAAACATCTTTAAAAACAATGATGCATTTTCATCGAAAGAGCCAGGATAAGGCCGCGTTAACATCTAGCGTTTTTTGTAATAGGGATAAGTTGAGCTGACCGTTTTTTCAACAAAAAGAAAAGCTGACAGCGTTTTTGGCCCTAAAAGCGCCGAGAGCGTTTTTTCTATTGCCTATCAACAAACCCATTCTAGACCCGACGTTACCCGCCTACTATGTATCCAGGATAAAGCCCATTAGACATGTTGTAGATCTCGACATGTTCTGTAATTAAAACTATTAATAGCTCCACCGGCACTTTCCCCGAGTGATTTGTCTGCCATTGTTTCTTGTTTTGACAGTTGAGAGTTTCCTTCGTGACGAAGTGTCAATGTTCCGCTTGTGATTGGTCAGTTGCCCAAAAGACGCCTGACGTCGGCCGCTTTCTTCCTGAAAGTTGAACTTTTTTCAACACTCCGTATGGCAGAAAAAAACGCTGGGAGAGGCGTTTAAAAAAGCGGCCGTGACTTTTTCCAGAAACGCTCTGCTCCATAGGAATATAATGTAAAACAAGCGCTGGCAGATTAAAAAAAACGCTAGATGTGAACGCGGCCTAAATGTGTTTTAAGCATTGGCTTCTCATGAGATCCTTGGCCTCCACCTGATGAAGGAGAGTCTTTTTGAAGGGAAATATCTCTTTAAGAAACTGCAGGGTAGTATGGTGGAACATTTGCTGGCTTTGTAGTGCAGCAGAAAAGTCAAACTCAAGTATGAATGAGTTTAGGTATAAACTGTCCGGACTGTGACTGCCAGAGCGGAAGAGGTTACAGACATTACGCATCACTGTTATTATTTTCCAGACTGTAGTTAGTATAAATTGTAAGCTGTGGTAGTAAAGTGACGGCTATAGTGTACATCATATATTCACACCCAGCAGAGTTGTGTGTGTGTGTGTGTGTGTGTGTGTGTTCACATGTGTTTATTTATTGTTTGTGTGTATATGAATTTCCTTGCGTGTGCATGTGAGTTTGTGCATGTCTACTTGTTTGTGTGTCTGCGTGTGTGTGTGTGTGTCTTGCATGTCTACGTCTACTTGTATTTCTTTGTCTGTGTTCGTGTCTGCGTGTGTGTGTCTGTGTATCTGCGTGTGTGTGTGTGTCTACTTGCGCACGCATGTGTGTGTCTTTTTGCATGTGTGTATGTCTGCGTGCGTCTGTGTGTGCGTGCGTGTCTGTGTGTGTCTGTGTGTGTGTGTGTGTCTGTCTGTGTGTGTGTGTCTGTGTGTGTGTGTGTGTGTGCGTGTCTACCTGCATGTTGAGCCGGGCCCTCTGTGCTGCGTAGCGGTACTGGGAGATGGAGGAGGCCATGATCTGGTCCGACTCGACCTTATGGGACTCCAGCCCCAGGGGAGGGCATTCTGCCGGGGAGGTGAGGGGCAACAGAGGGGAGCCGGGTCAGAACAGAGGGTAACAACAGGGAGGAGCCGGGTCAGAACAGAGGGTAACAACAGGGAGGAGCCAGGTCAACAGGGGGTAACAGACAAGAGCCGGATCAGAACAGGGGGTAACAGGGAGGAGCCGGGTCAGAACAGGGGGTAACAGGGAGGAGCCGGGTCAGAACAGGGGGTAACAGGGAGGAGCCGGGTCAGAACAGGGGGTAACAGGGAGGAGCCGGGTCAGAACAGGGGGTAACAGGGAGGAGCCGGGTCAGAACAGGGGGTAACAGGGAGGAGCCGGGTCAGGACAGGGGGTAACAGGGAGGAGCCGGGCCAGGACAGGGAGGAGCCGGGTCAGAACTGGGAGGAGCCGGGTCAACAGGGGGTAACTGGGAGGAGCCATGTCAGAACAGGGCCGGCTCAGGGGGTAAGAGAGAGGAACCGGGTCAGAACAGGGGGTAAGAGAGAGGTACCGGGTCAGAACAGGGCCGGCTCGGGGTAATAAAATACAATTCAAATCACTTTATCTGTCCCAAAGGGGCAATTGAAAGGGGGCGCATGACAGTAGCTAAAAAAGAGACCCAATCAACAAATACAGGCAGCACAAACACACTGCATAATCAACTAACACACGCATCACACACACACGCTACACAATCAAGGAACACACACATCGCAACAACAACATCAACATTCAACACAACAGTAAAAAGTGCTTCATAAAGTGCTTCTATTCTAAAGTGCATTGCAGTATGTTCGTAACACCACGGAGAGGGCATAGTGGGGAGAGGGGGGCCTTACTTTTGGGCTCTTTGTAGACGCGAGGTCGTTTCTTGGCCCGCTCCTCTGCCTCCCTGAACTTCTCGGATCTCTCTGCGCGGACATCGGAGAAGAAAAAACAAACACACAAAAGCTATCGTTTGTCCTTTCAGCTGCCCACGTCTTGGAAATGAATTAGTGAAGCGATTCATGATTATGTTGAAGACTTTGAGACAGAGCATGTGACTTGAGAGGCCCCTGAGAGCCGGCTTCCCAGGGGCCCAGATGTGTTTTGTTCTTCTCACGTCAAGTATGAACTCAATTGGAATCATGTTGTTTTCAGAATCTAAAACAGACTTTGTTGAGCTGCATTTGGAGATCTTACTCCCGAGTTGAAATACCAACTCTGCATGTTGCTTTGCTTCAAACCTCCATTTATACTAGATTACGGTTTACGTCTCTGGAGGTGCCAGAAGCAGTAAGTGTTGATATGCAGCAAGACATCTGGCTTCCCATGGTGCTCGGCTCATGGTGGCAACGATAATCTCATCATGTGCATTTTGGGGCCAAACGTAACCTCAGTCTGCCTCCCAGAACTTTGTCAACTTGAACCCAATGACAAGGTGAACGGCAGAGAGCGGGTTCCGCCCTATTGAAACCTAGCTCAACAACGTCATATATCACTGGTGTCTAGCGGCGTAACCTTACACCCCGACCGCCAAACCAAACATCCGCGGACACCTCCGGCCCTGGAGCAGAACCCAGCACGTGGCAGGCGTCTCGGGAGGCAGCATCGCTTTCCGCTGGGGTCTCCCTGCATCCTTTCCTCCCTTTTCCTTTGAGTCTCTCCATCAGCGTACCGTGGGTCTGTGCGAGTACGTGTTCTCAAAAGTTGTGCAACAGCCACAGATGCTCATTCCCGCCCTCTCTACGTCTCAATCCGTCTGATAGCCGATGGATTCGCTCGGGGATTTCAGAACCGTGAGTTGTTTTGAAGACACACTAAAACCGTTGTTGCGGTTTGTTGGCTGTGTAGTTGACCTTTTGGTGCCTGAGGTGAATCAATAGCGTATCTATAGACAAAGTCCCGGTGACAGATGTTTGCATGGTGTGTGTAATCACATCTGAATGGTCTTTTATAGCCCCCGCCAGAGTCTAGGCATGCCAAAGTCAAAGGCCATGTTCTTTGATTTAGAACTTTTGGCATGATGGGTAATGTGTCACAGGGATATGGTTGGCTAAACAGAAAACACATCTGGCTTGCCTTACCTCTTTCCTTTCTTTCCAATTCTTTTACTCTTTCCTCCTCCAGACGCGCTCTCTCTAGCTCGTCCTCTTTTCTCCCTGCGCAAAATGAGACATTTTTCGTTTCTTGCTAATGATTTTTCAAACTCATTTGAGTGATTGTTGTTAAGTGTTTATTGTCCCCAAGGGGCATTTTGGTTTGCAAACAGTAGTCAACACAGCCAATACACACCATCAAATAAATAAAAAACACCTGATTGTTGCCTTACAGAAGAAAGAGTCCACTGATGAAGGAAATCATCATGCTTATTGTAAGGCTGCCTTAATTACTCGTAATAAGTCTTATTTCGGGCCATTGCTTTGTTGGTTGGAGAATAATTTAGCTAGCTAGCTCACAAAATCTAAAACCTAACACAACATTGTAGATGACTCCAATGTACAGAGAAAGACATGAAATACTACTATACAGCACTGTATAATTATAATGATGGCCATGTTTATGCATACGTCGGTTTATTATTGAGTGTTTATTATTCTGTGTGTTGTGCACGGGGGAGTGTACGTACATGGTCGATAGTCGTCATAATCCTCGTACCAGGTTTCTCCATAAGGAGAGGTGACAGCGGGCACCTCTGATTTAAAGAAAATACAAAGGTTTAAAGATACTCAGAAGAACACAGCACACGTGAGATTAAAGTCAGACATTTTAAGAGATTATACGCTCTGAACCTGTAAATTATAGTCACACTATAATACTCGAGCTAGGACCCCTTAAGGGAGCCCAAATGGCCAGATTCCTCTCACCACAACAATCGCTCTCTATTTGGATAAGGAATGAAATGAAGCTCTTGCAACAGCCAGTATAGTCATTGAAACTCGGGCAGTTAAAATGTTTATTTCACGTCCCGAAGTGTGTTATTTTTACAGCCTTTTAATTTTTTCTAACAAACCTTATAAAAAACAAACTTGTACGCAATAAACAAAGTGGCACCCACTCACATTATAGAACAGAAAATGAGGGCGAGCTCTCAGGAAAACTGTTTCCAATTGGGTCAGAAATGTGCGAGGGAGTTTTATGCTGTTCCGGCGCAGATGGCGTTTTATTTTGAACGCAGTTCTACGATTCACTCCTGTCGTTCTTTTGGGCGATCGTGTGACAGTATTGAAATATCAAACCGTTTGACCGTGAAACTGATCTTACCTGTTACCGCCTCTATCACTATCTCAGGGTTGCTGTCTGGGAGTGGAAGGTGGTGCGGAACTTCGGCTATATGAGAAGGGTAACAGAGTTAAAACTGAAGCCAGATGTGAATGTTGCAGGAGACAGCAAGACAAAAATGTAATAAGAGTGGAGGTTCCTGGAAAATAAATGGCTCTAATTGAGCTATAATGGATTGATGAATGAATGGATGGACAAGTAAGTAGCACGTTTCTCCCTCAGTCTTAAGATTTAAATTCCTCGGACAAAGCTGTGAGTGAACGTATCAAACTGAAGGAGGAGGAGGAGGAGGTGGTGGTGGTGGTGTTACTCACATGTCTCATCCCAGTAGTCCCCGTCAATGGTCCCATCCACCCGAGGTGGAGCGGTTACCTTCCAGTCGTAGTAAGAGTCTTCGGTCCCGGTCTCCACTTGGTCCGGCTTCCAGTCGTAGTCACCGGTGTTGGTAAAATCCGGCTCCGGATCATACTCCAGTCCGGGTTCGGGTTCAGGCTGCGGCTCTGGGTCGTACTCAGGCTCTGGTACGGGCTTTGGTTCCGGTTTGTACTCCGGCTCCGGTTCGGGCTCCGGTTCAGGCTCCGGTTCGGGCTCCGGTTCAGGCTCCGGCTCCGGTTCCGGTTCCGTGAATTCGTCCCAGTTGGACCAGTAGTCCCCGTCAGTGGTGGACAGGGTCGGACCCTCCCCATCCGGGTTCCAGTACTCATCTGCCAGAGACGACCACGAGACCATGAGTTAAGCATGTGTGTACAGTATGATGTGTGTGTGTGTGTGTGTGCGAGTGTGTGTGTGTGTGTTGTTACCTACCACCACCTTCAGTATAAGCGTAGTCTGGGTAGGCAGGTACTGTGGTCATCTCCGTAGGCGGTTCCGTGGGTGGTTCGGTTGGGAGCGCTACACACACACACACACACACACACACACACACACACACACACACACACACACACACACACACACACACAAAAAGGCAAAATCAGGTTGCAGCAATGGTAGCACCGTGTGCAGATCCAGGAGGAGAGCCAGCTCGCACCCTCACCTGTGGTGGTGGGGGGCAGCGTGGTGGTCTTGCCCTTCCCCTTCTTGCCCTTCTTGTCGGCCTTGGGCTTCCTGGTGGCGTTGGGGTCCTTGGGTTCCTTCTTCTTCTTGTCCTTCTTCTTCTTCTTCTTGCCTTCTTCATCTGGCGCTCTCCTCACCCGGCCTGCAGCACACGAGACAGAGCTGCAGTCGGGCTCTTTATTAGGTCTTCCTGTCTCTTCCTCTCTACCTCGCTCTTCCCTTCATCCCTCCTCCTCTCTCTTCCTCTCAATTCTTCTCTCTCTTCCTCATCCTCGCTCTTCCTTTCTACCCCTCTCTTCTCCTTTCTCTCTTTCTCGATTCTTATCTCTTCCTCTCTCTCTTCCTCTCTCTTTCCTCTCCTGCCTCTTTCTTTCACTCTCTTTCCCTCTCTTTTCCTATCTCTACCTCTTCCCCTCTCCCCCTCTCTTCCTCTCTCTCACTTCCTCTCTCTCTCGCTTCCTCTCACTTCCTCTCTCTTCACCTCACTTCCTTTCTCTCTCGCTCTTCCTCTCTCTTCCCCTCTCTCCCTCTCTCTTCTTCTTACTTGCTCTCAATTCCTCTCTCTCTTCCTCTCTCTTCCCCTCACTTCCTCTTCCTCTCTCTTTCTATTCCCTTCTCCTCTTCCTCTCTCTCTCTCTTCCTCCCTCTCTCTCTCTTCCTCGCTTCCACCATCAGGAAAGCACTCTGCCTTTCTCGATTGGTGGACAGTAGGAATGATATCAGCCTGTGACGGTAGCACCAGCCATTATGTGATGTTAATAAAACCAATTAGAAAGCTTGTATCAATGGTGATTAAGGTGCTGTGATGCTCAATTCTGCTTTGTTGTTTTGCTTAACAAAGTGGGTCTTGATGAGCTAAAGCCATGATGATCTAAAGCCCAGAGCTTACTGTCCAAGAAGAGAACAGCAGACATTTGTGTTTACTGTCGCAATTCAACACAGCTGAGGAATGATGTTTTTCTGGTGGTTAGCTTTGGGGGCCATCCCCTCTGAAGTTGCCTGTGAGGATGTCTGTGCACAATTCTTAGTCCTATCAGCGGCTCTGTGTGGAAAACACTCCTCTCAGTTTCCAGCAGTAGTGCTCTATAAGCCAACGTTTAATAGCAGACCCTCTGTCCAGACACCACACTGAAAATATCACATGACCAACCTCGCCACACTAAATAGTAAGACATTTACAAAACAGGGTACAATTAAGGGTTGATTGTTAAGGTAATTGGATTCATTAGAGAGAGGGTCTGGCATGTCTCTTAGATTTTTTTTTTTTTTCAGAAGAAGAAAAAAAGAAAATCATGAGCATCTTGAGAAACCATCGTGGATGTAGACTCAGAGTCAGCATGAATCACTCAAGGCTGAAGCAACACGGAGCGAATGGAAAAGCCAGTGTCATAGAAATACGTGAGTAAGATCCTCCGGCCTTGAGGTCTTTGTAGAATGGAGAGAATCCTGGCTGGTGCCTGGCTGTTAGTCTGAACCGAGTACACCCATTTCTCTCATTAACTTCCAGTTGTGGAAGAGGGATGTTGGCTAGGTGAGCAGCCGGAGATCTTCTTTGGTTCTGGAAATTACTAAGAGTTTGGTGTGTGTGTCTGAGTCTGTGTGTGTGTGTGTGTGTGCGCTCGTGCATGTGTGCATGGTATGTGAACCCACACATAAACATTTCAAGACAACTAATATATCCTCCAAAAAAAACGAATAGCTTGAAGATCCCACATTCCATGCTCTTTTTTTTGTCTTTTCTTTAAGTGTGCTGCATTGGACATTTTGAAGTCTTTTGCAACTGCGCAACAGACCCCAAATAACGACATGGAAGGGGTGTTTTATTGCACCCTGTTGTCATTTATAGTGTTAGTACGAGTGTCGTCATACCTGGCAGCGCAGCCTCCCCTGTGAGGCGCTTGGACCTCCGGGCTATGACCGGACCTCCATCCGTCTCCGGGTCATCCAAAGACTCCTCTCCCGCAAGCGTCCCAGGCTCCTGCACCTCCTTGGGCTGCCGGAGAGGGACGATCCCCCCGGCGCTCTCTCCTCCTCTGGGGAGCAGCACCACGCACACCACGGCCAGCAGAGCCACTGCCCCCACCAACGCCTGACCCCTCATGCCGAGGCTTTCCTTAAGCACAGAACGGTCCTCTTTGTGTGTTTTTCCGCCCCTGTCCCACAATCTGACCGGGAGACTTTTCCACCACGTCGAGTCGGGATCCGGTACGAGGTAATGCGGCGTGCCGAACTTGCCGACCTCGGTGCGCTTTAGCTAGTCCCCGGGGCTCCTTGCCATGCAAACTCACCTTTAACAACAGTGTTGGGGAGCGAGGGGGAGAGAAGCACGCGCAGTATGAGCCTCCAGCTTGCAGCCACACTTCCACTAGAGGCGAGACACTGGGTTCCTCCGAGACCCAGGGAGGGGAGAGGAGGGGATAAGGAGGGGGCAGGAACACAGTTTGGGAGGGAGAGAGAGAGAGAGAGAGAGAGAGACAGAGCGAGAGCCAACCAGCAATGAACCAGCAAATGAAAAGGGTTCCTAATACCCCTTAAGGCTATGGTCAGCTGAAAAAAAAAAAAAGAAGAAAAACACCGGCCATGATCCCCCTCACCTGGCCGACGACAAGTCCCAACAGGTGCAGGGATCAGACAACCACACGAGACGGGCGTGGAGAGGGGTGCTGGGGCAGTCGGTCTGGCAGCTGGGCTGGTGGTGGGGGGGTAGGTGACAGCAGGTGAGGCCACCCTAAGAGGCGGTTTGCAGCTGTGGTTAGAGCGGAAAGCTCCAGTCCTCCTTCAGCGGCTCGGTCAAAACTCCTTGCCGGCTCGCGGTCTCTCACCCTCCAGTCTGGAGGTCTCTCACCATGTAGACTAGAGGTCTCTAACTCTGCAGACTAGAGGTCTCTCAGACTAGAGGTCTCTCACCCTGCAGACTACAGACTAGAGGTCTCTCACCTTGCAGTCTCGAGGTCTCTCACAGTAGAGGTCTCTCAGTCTAGAGGTCTCTTACCCTGCAGGTCTCTCACCCTCCAGTCTGGAGGTCTCTCACCATGTAGACTAGAGGTCTCTAACTCTGCAGACTACTTTAGTTTAGTTTATTTTTGTTTATAGTTTTGTGGACAGTCCCCTTTGAGAAGGAGCAGCTTTAGCCTATTTGGCTAATTTCCAGCTGTAGTCCCCAGCCAGTTGTCACTTGGCAACCTACAATACGTAACAGTAAAACAAATTAAAGAAATACATCACATTTATAATTACAGCAGGCCTGAGCAAAAAGGAGAAAAAGACTAACATATTGCACACAGTTGGAGCAAGAACACACAGGCAAGCACAGATGATGGCAAAGATATCAAGGCAGTTCATGCGACAACAACACAAACACACAGGAGACAAGGGAAAATAGGCCACAAAGATCGCATTGAAAGCACATAGATGTCTCTCAGTCTGGAGGTCTCTCACCCTTCACCCTCCAGTCTGGAGGTCTCTCACCATGTAGACTAGAGGTCTCTAACTCTCAGTCTGGAGGTCTCTCACCCTGGATACTAGAGGTGTCTCAGTCTAGAGGTCTCTCACCCTTCAGACTAGAGGTCTCTCAGTCTAGAGGTGTCTCAGTCTGCAGACTAGAGGTCTCTCACCCTGCAGGTTAGAGACTTGAAGCAAATCAGCAGGGAATAGAGTAAGTGAATTCCAAAGAAGAGAGCAAGGGGAGTAGCAGGAGAAAGAGGAAGAGTAGGGGAAAGGGGGGGCGCCGGGATGATGGGTAGGCTAAGCTAGTGGGGTGGGGGGGGGAGGAGACAGAGTGTGTTTGCTTTTGTGTGCTAACAATGCCAAAGTCTACTTATCAATACAGAGTGGAATTCAGGGAGAATGAAAACAGTCGCGCAGGCAGCGGAACATAAATTCCTTTTTCCTAGCAGAGTGTTTGGCTGCAGAACGGCTCCTGGTTTTCCATTTGACTTGCAGAAGTGTCATTTTTTCCTTTCTGCCTGGCCTCCCCCTACACCGTGGCCGGTGAGGCTATGGTACATAATCTTCATTCAAGATTGAATTTAAAACCAAAAGAATGCCTTCATTCTGTGGAGGGAACTGTCATCCACGGAGTCAACATCCTAAAACACAGGCAATTTAAAATAACGATATATTTTAATTGTATACTACACTAGTGGAGCACAGCTTTGGTGTTTCTATTGGTTTGTCCTCACACTGGTCTCTTTGAAGCAGTTTGGAGATGAAATGTGGCGTCTACTGCATATTAGTCTCTTCATTATGTGTTCTATACACACAGACATGTACATTTCTGTTCATTGAGAACAGACTCACAAATGCACCTGCTAAAGTAAGTCGTTCCATAAACTTTTGGATTCCAAAATATGAATATGAATCCTCAAACTCCTTCAGGCACACGCGAGGCTGAACAGGTAGGTCTGGCAGGACTCAAACAGTAGTTCTTTGTGTCATCCTCATGTTGCGTATTAATCACCAGGCGATGGAAAGACCATGCTCAGAAGACAATACTGTTCCAACTCAAAAGTTGGACTTATGTGCGCTCTATATTCATCATCTAACTTTAATAACACAGAGAACTACTTGTTCGGCGTCAGCTTTACAGAGTAAGAGGGGATTAAGAATAATGAGGAGACATCTTTTTTTATTGTTTAATGGAAAACTCTTCTTAGATGAAACATCTTATTTCAGCCTTTCCAGTGACACAAATCATAGAAAACCACAGGAACAGCCAGTTGCTGATCTGATCCGAGGTATTTGCTGGCAGAAAAGCAAACGATAGCTATGATGTTCGTAGTGCTTTATTTAATTCTGCTCTCCCACACATGAATCAAAACAACTATTTTCTTTACACTCAGTTTTTCACCATTGTGTTTGGACTAGGAAACTGATGAATGTGGGAATCTGTAGATGTGCTGATAAAATCGTCAAGTCATCGAGCACACAGCCCTGGTAAGCATCTCCTGTGGCAGGAAACACTGACATCAGAGGGAGAGAGAGAGAAAGAGAGAGAGATTTTAGGGAGGGAGATTTGAGGGAGGGCGAATGCATGAGTGGGAGAAAGCCCTTTTTTCCAGAAGGCTCACTAGGTACAAATGGTAGAAGAATGTGTACCCCCCTCCTACTCCCCTTACTGGCCATCCTGAGAGAGAAACACTCCGAAGTATTTGGCATTCAGAAACTGTGTAGCATCTCTGGACAAACTCAACCTAATATTATGTTAAAAAAAAAGAAGTAATTTCTCCTTCACTTAATCTCTTGGAGACACCAACACCAAACAATGCCAAGAAAAGTGATTACTACTCATCTTAACCAATAGGCCTACAACAATACAATAAATACCTGGCATTGGTTGAACCCTTCCGGGTATATAGTTTTTTCCATTATCTTGTGCGCACTGGTTGTGCGGGTCATCTGTCACCTAACACTGTGGGGCCGCGGCCCAGAGCTTGATTAAACACAGATGCAGCAGCGGAACCGAGGCGCCTTTGGACTCAAAGCCCCCCACTCGACCTCATTCAACTTATATAACGATAAACACGGGGAGAAAGCTATTCGCATCCGCGCCGCTGGTAGTAATTCCATAATCTGACGTTTCCTTTCAGACGTGAATTAGCGCATATTTTGCATGGTCTGCAATATATATATTTTGGTGAAGGATTCCACAAGGTAGGGAACGCAAGAGCTACTGGAGCTGCGATTTCACCAGTCTCCTCGTCGATAAGCCATTTGGGTGGAGGAGTTTGTAGGTTGTAGGCCCTATTTATAACATCAGGATAAGTAGTTATTAGTGATCGTATTAAAGATCCATTTGCTTTACGCGATTGGCATAGTGCTGTTTCATTTCAGAAAGTATCTCCGGATGATTATCCTAGACTGCCCACTAGTGGTGTTAAGCTGCAATTACCACCTGCGATTTTATTCACAATAAGAGCACATCAAGGGCCCATCAATCAGCCCGATTGGATGAATGCAATACAAAACAGACAATTTTAAAACGGCATTTATTTAACGTTCTTCATACAATACATTGAATGTACAACAGCACATCATCTGAAATACCTCTCATTACAAAATAGGGGCTTCTACAATCAAGGTACAGTCATAAAATGCTCTGAGACAAGACAACGGCAACAGTAAAACACCTTCATACAAAGCGCAGGATATTGAGAGAAGTGATTGTATCAGCCGAGCTATTGTAGGAAGCAGATCTTCAGAACGCTCCCCTGACGAGAGCGTCCAACATTCTGCATGGACCCGTTTCCACTTTGATCTGGATTACTTTTCCAAACGATAACCAACGCATAGATAATTTGATCCGTTGGAACCGGTCAAAAAATAAGAGCTGGAGTCATTCATGATTTTTATTTGGAGAGAAAAAAAAAGAAGATGTCTTCGGATATTGAATATATATGCTAAGGTTTGAAGCGTATACAGTATTGTGACTGCTAATAATACAGTAGCCTATATACTTACAATCATATATTGCACCGGCTTGTTTTTAGTGAGTGCAGCTGTTAGGACAGGGTTGAAGTGAGTGTTTTTCTCTTGACATCAAACACTTAGATCACAGCAAGAGTATACTGTACTACCACTGAAGCCACAAGAAACCAGCTTATATCCACATGGTAAACGGCAGCCAATCCAACGTGATCTTCTGTCTCCGTATTCTAAGTGTAAGGGCCTATAGTGTGTCTCTAAATGTCTTTCTAGTATACACATACACATTGACTAACTCGTTTGTTTAAATATGCCATCATGTAGGGGTTTTTCTTTCGACACAGCATGTTTGAATGCATATTAAATTTCATGTAATATATATTCAAATTGTATGACAAAGAAAACCCATAGGGACTAAAAGGAAACCAACAGAACAGAGACGAAACCAAACCAACAGAGAACGTAGCGTCGGATCCGAACATAACGGAGTGGGCGGCGGCCTCCCGTACAAACATCAAGAGAGAGAAGGGAGAGATTCCTCTCAGGTCTTGAGGTAAGAAATGTGTCTCAGTTTTAATGCCCTACTGACAATCATACAAATACAATCACTTATTCTCTATGTACAAACTTCCTGATGCACACGCAAGCACACACACACACACACACACGCACACTGAAACACACACACACACACACACACACACACCTTTTGATAGAGATCAAATAAAACTAAACGTGAGATCATATCCACATCCGATTGAGCGGCAAGGAAAGGGGGCTATGACATGTAGCCTGATTTACACAGGTGAGCAATAATAAGCATTATGGCTATTGTAGATGGCCTGGACTCCCCTCCCTCCCCCTCCTCCTCCGCCTCAAACACATAATCAATATTCTACAAAGAGTGCAAATTCTGCTGTCCAACTAAAACACTTGCAAGCACTTGGCAAAAAATTATAATATTCAGCTCACTTGTAAAAAGTCGGTAAAGGGTGTATAAAAAATGTCAATAAATAATAAAAAATAGAACTGCGTATCGTTGTATTTATTGATATATCTTTTTCCACACGCGCGGCAGGCCTGCGTGTGCGTTCTCTGAGTGGATTACGGGGCCGTAGCGGGGGGTTCTGCTTCAGCAGTACCGTTTCACACGCATGGATGACCTGCCGTTGCGGCACAATGAGGCCCGAAGACTTCTAGGCAACTTTATTTATTCTAAATGAAACGTCACACAAAGCCGGACGCACAGAGGCTAAAGTAGGACGTCTGAACCGAGCACTCCGACCCCTCGACCAGGGCATCCATAAATAATAGGATCACCCCGCGGCCAGTGGGCAGGGAGGGAGACACAGGGAGGAGGGTGTCACTGACGAGGAGGGTGTCACTGAGGCAGACAGCCGAGCGTGAAGCGCTCTTTCCCCGTATTCACTGACGCGATCGGCTGATTACTGAAGCTTTACCAGGAGGAGGAGGAGGAGGAGGCTATGCGATGCTACAGTACTAGTTGCTACCTGAAGAACGCTACAGGCCAGGAACGTGCGGGAAGGGACGTTGGCGGTTTTCGCGTCGAGACCACCAAGGTGCCAGCGGTGGAGGGGGGGCCTGAAGTACCACCGGGAACGGAGGCCTGTTGGAGGCCCGACCCGCCCAGGGTCTGTAGCGAACGCGCGGGGTAAATGTGTTGTGTGTAGTCGGAGCGGGTCCCTTCTCTGGCTCTCTCAGGAGGACTGTAGTGTTCCACTCGTGGGTACGACGTAGCTTAATGCAGCAGGTGCTTTGATAAAAGCTGGCTTTATCGTGTGCCAAGTAAACAAAAAAAAAAAAAACACAAACAACCCATCTGTTGTCAGTTCCTGTCGTGTGACGCACACACACATAAAACACACACACGCACGCACTCGTTCACTGGCTCATGCACACAAACCCTGAAGTTAGGAACGAAGTCGATCGTCACACAGCACTGTCGTTTTTTTCTTGTGTTGATTATCATTGAGGGAGAGCTGGGATTGCATACCGTACCACACGTCTCTTATGAGAGGCCCCCTGCGTCCGATATCAGCTTGTTCGTTTCATCCATCTCTCACTCACACACACACATGCACACACTCCATTTTTGCAACTGCACACACTGTCACATGCTCGGAATGTAAAGACAGCTCAAATAGCAGAAGGTTGGCCCGGCCCTCTGGGGCCGAGGCAAGCACATACGCTATCGCTAGGCTATCGCTACGCTAGACCTACCTACGCCGCTGACGCCATGGGCAGCGTTTGTAAGGACCTTCTGACGTTAAGGGAGGACCTTCTGACATTAAGGGAGGACCTTCCGACGTTCAGGGACGACCAGAGTGTCTGTTAGAGAAGACCCCCCCCCCCCCCATTGAAGCTCTGGGCTGCCTTTTAAACTATTCTAGGTAACTTTAGGGATGCGCTGTCCCTTTGCAAAGGATCCTCAATATTACTCATCCTTAGATCATTTAAAATATACATATATTTATATATATATTTTTTATATATTTATGCGTAATATTTATATATACATTTATAGATTATAGTTTTCTTCGACCACGTTAATCTCTAATCAACACCTATTCTTATCCAACTCCCGGGAGACTGGCCTCGACCGGACCTCATATTTTTCTAAATTCTTCTAAAAACACCCTCACTAAGAATGCATTACAGCAGGGAATGCAACCCCCCCCCCCCCCCCCCCCCTCCTCCACCAAACAAAGTGCACCCAGCACAGTGCCGTCCGTCTGTCTGGCCGCCCACGGCGGGATGCCACCGGCCTGACGGAGACAGAGCAGACAAGGACGGCCTTTAGGCAGCGGCTAAACCCGACCAGCAAAACATCTGTTTTACTCTTAGTTTTATTTTATGTTGTTGCCGTGGTAGCTGTAGTTGTGGATCATCTTGTGTGGATTGGTCGGCATCAGCCCTGCGACTGCGAACCCCACCGCCTCGTTCATAGAGCCAGATTATATGGATGGACATGGGGCTGTCCACCCCCCCCCCCCCCCCCCCCCCCCCATCCCACACATACAGCTTGGGTCAGGGGGGGGAAGTCTGCTAGAAGCGCCTGGGTAATTAGGGCTGAGTGGGGTACGCATCCTCCTCAGGCCACACACACACACACACACACACACACACACACACACACACACACACACACACACACACACACACACACACACACACACACAGCCTAGCTTAGATGAGTCTGGCCTCTCCTTCCATGTCCGGTAGCTCACATACTCCAGTGAAGTGCATCTGCTTCTCCTTGCTGCCCTGCCCTGATCCCGACCCTGGTCCCGTTCTGGCTCCTCCCAGGCTGGGGGAGCCCCCCTGCTGGCCCTGGGGGTCCGGCGACGGCCCCCGAGGCCCCGCCCCCGCCCGCTGCTCCTTCAGGAAGACCTCCAGCCGCCGCATCATCTGCTTGGGGTTCTTCTTGGCAAACAGCTCCACCTCTGGGGCAGGGGAACAGACACACACACACACACACAGAGACACAGACACAGACACAGACACACACACACACACACACACACACACACGAACAGCATCGTTACCATCGTAGATCTGACAGTAGGCAGGATGTGGCAGACCGGGTTGGCTGGTAACCGGAAGGTTGCTGGTTCGATCCCCGGATCCTCCTAGCTGAACGTCGAGGTGTCCCTGAGCAAGACACCTCACCCTGACTGCTCCCAACGAGCTGGCTGTCGCCTTGCGTGGTCGACACCGCCGTCGACAGATAAGGACCGGGAATAAAACTGAGGACGTACTGTGTTCTACATCTGCAGTTGTTGTAGTGGCCTGTACCTTTAAGCACGTAGCCGGAGTCAGAGATGGTCTTCTGCTGGGTCTTCCACAGCTGGAACAGGTGCAGATACGTGGCCACGTAGAACTCGTTCAGCACCCCCACCACCTGCTGCCGCCGGTTACACTCCCTGAGAGAGATCACAGGAGGTCAAGGGGGGTGGTGGTGGTGGTCTCCTCCCTGGCCCCCCACCTCCCCCTCGCCTCCCTTCCTCTCCTAAAAGCGTCCTGGCACTTATTGTAAACACTGATTGTATGTTTTTCAAAGTAGTACTTTGTGTAGCATCTTATCCTGGCTATCTTTGTTGTATATACGGGGAATGTGTTAAACTGTGTGTGTGGTTGTTGTGGTTGTTAGTGCTTGGCACCTGTTTCTATGAACATCATTACTGTACCGACAGCGCTAAGAACACTTCGGCTCTTCTGCCACCACTGCATAGACCCTCTGTATATATTATTTATTTTTATTTTTATACGTGTTGTTGTGCTGTCTTGTTCTGCATGTGCTCATGACACTGTAAAGCGGCCTTCAGTGGGAGAAAGACGATATATCAAATCAACGCATTATTATTATTATTATTATATTGTTTGTCTTTCCTCAGACAAATGTACTGGCTGTAAGTGGCTTTGGATAAAGGCGTCTGCTAAAGGCCCTGAGTAGTGTCATGTACGTGCTGGTGGTGGTGTCGGCGAGGTGCTGTCAGAGTAGGGGGGCTCACTTGGAGAGGGCTTCTTCCCGCAGCACCTGCAGGGCGATGCGGGTCATGTTGATTGACATCACGCTGAAGGGGAAATTCTGCAACGGCGAGAGAAAAAAAAAAAAAGGCAGTTTGCTCCAAGAAGAACATGGATCAACTCAGGTATTAACCAAACAGGCACACATTGTTCTGGATGCTCGATTATGAGATTACATGTTTTGACGTTTTTATGAGGCGTTACTCTATGGCATAGGATTAGGCCCAATTATTTTTTATTCTCAGAACTCTGAAATTAAAATCAGAACTCTTTTTCATTCTGACTTTAAAGTCAGAATTCTGGGAATAAAATCCAACCTACAAATGAATAATCACATGCTTTTTTGTGGAGTCCTGAGATTAAATTCTGAACTCTGGATTCAATCTCAGAATTTTCAGATTAGAGTCCGAACTCTTAATCCTCATCCGTATGCCTTAGGCTGCCTTATCCTATTTTAACCAGGCAGCGTGGAGTGTGTGCGTGGGCTGGGGCTGGGGGGAGGGGGGGCTGGAGGGGTACCTGTGTGGGGTGCTGGGAGAGCTTGTAGATGTCCCGGGCCAACGGCAGAGTCTCCGGGTCCATGACGAAGTACAGCGTGTGCATCAGGCCTAGGAAGCCCGTCCCACGCAGGTCAGTTGCCGGGTCCGTACCTGGGGGGGGGGGGGGGGGGGGGGGGGGGGGGGGGGGGAGGCCCGGAGGTCACAGTCAGGCGTGTGAGCAGTGTTGCCAGATTGGGCCAGTTTGGGCGGATCGTGTCTGGTGTTGCCAGATTGGGCCAGATTTCCCGCCCAATCTGGCAACCCTGACTGCAGTGCACTAGGTATAAGGTAACGTTACCTTCGATTTACCGCCCAATCTGGCAACCCTGGCTGCATCGCACTAGGGATAAGGTAATAATGTTACCTTCGAATTCCCGCCCAATCTGGCAACCCTGGCTGCAGTGCACTGCAGCCAGGGTTGCCAGATTGGGCGGGAGATCTGGCCCAATCTAGCAACACTGCGTGTGAGATGAAGTACGTACGCAGCAAAACAGTATCTCAGAGGTTTAGAGAGGAGGGAGTCGACCAGAGTCACTCCACCAAACTCCGGTGTACTGGAGTTTAACATTTAGGACAACATTTGGCCTTTCCATTCTTCCCAGTGTTGTTTTTCTTTGTCGTGCCGTTAACGAGCAGGTTTGGGTTATGCATCATCCTCTAGGTGCATGCCTTCAGGTAGAACGTGGACATTGAGGATTGAACCCAGAACCATTTAGCATGGAATCAAACAACCTGACCACTATATCCTGCACCCTCCCTCCTCATTTAATTATGTAGCAATTGAGGATTTTATGAAATGTGTGATTAAAGATAAATCGTTGTTTTGTTTTTTTAATTAGAGATGAGAATGAGGAGGACGTGGGTTCGAATTTGGTCCGTTAAAAGAACGCAAGATCGATTGAAATAATCGTTGTTAATAAGGTTGTTGTTTCAACTGTCATGCTTTCTCAAAAACAAACATAAATTATCTTTAAAACCGCAGAACCCTTCAGCTGTTAACATCTTTCACCTGGCTGGCTACTGAAAGCATTGGGGAAACACACTGCCTTATCTGGTGTGTGTGTGTGTGTGTGTGTGACACCGTGTGTGTGTTTGTGACTGTGTGAGTGTGTGTGAGTGCACGTGTGTGTCCGTGTGTGTGCGAGCGTGTGTGTGTGTGTGTCCGTGTGCGTGTGTGTGTGTGCGCGCGCGTGTGACTGTGTGCGCCAGGGACTGAATATTTATGCATTGAAATCAACGTCCCCACGTTGAATTTTTTAACATTGAATATTTGATTTTGAATTTTTAACATTGAAAAATAAAGCTGAATAGGAGTTCAATTCAAATCCAGATACGTTATTACAATGCATAAATATTCAGTGCTTAGAGTTCAATGGCTTTTTATTTTCAAAATCCGATGGCACAGATTTACTTCCATAGAAGTGACTCAAACATTTTGTGGTTGAGAGGGCGTATCGGTTTCCACCATATAGGTTTCTACAGGACAAAATCTGTGTGGTGGTGGGGGAATCTAGTGGGGGATATGTTCAACAAAAGAACAAGGAATTGAAAGCTACTTACAATAGGCCTAGGCTACATTATAATTTCCCATGACGGCAGCAATGTTCCACTTTCAGCTGGAATTCACCGGTACATCACGTCTTCTTTAGATTTCAGTTCCCTTTATTTATTCACACAGTTCAGCAGCGGCATTCATTCAGAATCAGAGCCCACATTAAAGCTGCATTTAGGGCGACTATCACTGAGCTGAAAAATAGATGCGCTATAAATGGTTTTGTATATAGCAGTCAGGAACATGGGCATAGTTGTGGAAGTGCTGGTGTTAGAAAAAAAAAGTTGACGGGAATTAAAGTGCTGCACATCGACTGTACAAATGTAGATTATTCATCACAAGAATTTTAATTCAGAAATCGAATAGGCTAATAAAGTCTGAATTGTGAGATAAAATTCAGCATTCTGATAATAAAGTCAGAATACTTGGATAAAATCAGAATTCTGATAATCAAATCCAGCATTAAAGGTTCATTTAAGGAGGTTTTCACCAGTCATTTGTAGCCTGGTCGCAATGTCGAGTTTTTTTTAAAGTAGTTCACTAGCGTGCAATAATTTGCAGTGTCAGAATTCTGAGAATTTAGTCAGCATTTTGATTTCTCAGAATCCTCTGACACTGCAAATTAAAGCGCTACTACTAGCGAACTACTTTCAGCGTGACTGGAGATAACTTCCTTAAATTAACCTTTAATGGTAGATTTGCATGAACGCTTTTGTGTGAATTAGTTCTGTTCTCTTTCATTGAAGCCGGAAGTGGGAGATTCCTGGGGCTTGCCCCATGAATTCAACCCATGCACACGCTCACACGCCACACGCTATATAACAGTGGGGTAACCAGACGTCCTCTTTCGCCCGGACATGCCCTCTTTTTGAGACACTTTTAAAAAATGTTTTGCGGAATTTCAAAATCGTCCAGGATTATATCAAAGCCTCATACATGTTCACATTGAATTTGCGTGGCGTTTCTCTGCGTGCGTGCGTGCGTGCGTGCGTGCGTGCGTGCGTGTGTGTGTGTGCGTCAGTAAAATAAGAAAAAGCGGCTGGTACCCTGGAAGCCGATGTTCTCCCAGTGGTCTCCGTAGCGAGCGCAGTCCAGCCGGCCGCCCACCAGCCTCTTGTAGATGGTCTGGAGGACACGCATGTGCACCGCCTGGCTGTTGTCTAGAGAACCTGAGGCCCGCCCGCCCACACACACACACACACACACACACACACACACACACACACACACACACACACACACACACACACACACACACACACACACACACACACACACACACACACACACACAGTGAGGAGGTCTGTTCCCTTGGAGGACCAAACGTACGATAACACCCAGAAACGGAGTGTGTTTTGGGGGGGGGCTCACATTGTGCAATGGCAAACACAAGGTCCCTCTCCTCCAGGAGCTCCCTGTGCAGCCGCGGGGGTCCGAAGAAGAAGTGTGTGATGGCGGCCAGGCCGGTCCTACGAACGGTGGGCTGTATGTTCCTCTGCAAGACAGCGGTACAGGAATGAGTCCCTCAAAGAAAGATTGTGTGTGTGTGTGTGTGTGTGAGAGAGAGAGAGAGAGAGAGTGTGAGTGAGTGAGTGAGTGAGTGAGTGAGTGAGTGAGAGAGAGTGTGTGAGTGAGTGAGAGAGAGTGAGTGTGAGCGAGAGAGAGAGAGAGTGTGAGTGAGTGAGTGAGTGAGTGAGCGAGAGAGAGTGTGAGTGAGTGAGTGAGTGAGTGAGTGAGTGAGTGAGTGAGTGAGTGAGTGAGTGAGTGAGTGAGTGAGTGAGTGAGTGAGTGAGTGAGTGAGTGAGAGAGAGAGAGAGAGAGTGTGAGTGAGTGAGTGAGTGAGTGAGTGAGTGAGTGAGTGAGTGAGTGAGTGAGTGAGTGAGTGAGTGAGTGAGTGAGTGAGTGAGTGAGTGAGTGAGCGAGCGAGCGAGTGTTACCAGGAGCTCCCCGAGGTCCGTGGTCTGAAAGTACTGCAGGGCCTCGTTGAAGGAGATGAGAGGCGTCGGCACCGACTCTTCACTGGCCGCTAAAGGACACAAAACCGCGATCAATGCAAGCCAGACAGGGTGCAGGGACTGGTGGTCCAGTGGAAGCCATTTCCAGCTACACCCCATCGCTAATAACACAAATACCAGACAACCTCATGAAGAAACAGAAGTACAAGACCCCCAAGATCCGACAGACCTGTGGCCTGTCTGGTCTTACCTGGCTGGGCGCTCTCCACAGCCTCCCATTCCTCCCTGGCCTTCTCCAGCTCAGAGCTCTCCTCTGTGGGGAGAACATAGCACACGTTAGGGTGGTCTCTCCATCTGGCCGAGTGCGGCCGCGTCCCTGAGCAGGACGAGCCCACCCTAACGAGCTGTCGGGTGACGCGTCGCCGACGGGGACTAAACGAGCGTGTACGACTGTGAACGAGTCTCTGTGAGGGAATTGACAGCAGTGTTGGAAAAAGCACTGCTATGAGTGTCCTTTGATCAGAAGGTATTACACACATAGGGGGGAAACACAGAGGCGCTTCGCTAGGGACGTAAGGCCCCGTTGGGAAGCGCGTCGGGCAGTGTGGGGCGCCCGTGGAGTGAGGCTGCGTGCGAAACCGGGGGATCAGATGTGGGGGAAAAAAATTGTATTGAAGGCAGACGTCAAGCTCTTGGCTTTGCAGTGCTACCGGGAGGACGGGGGATAAGCTCAGTAACATTTATAGTACTTAGTTGTGTAGCCTCTTATCCTAGCTATCTTTGTTGTATACGGGGAATTGGTTAACCTAGCGATAGTCTCTATAGTTTCTATGACCATCCTTACTATACCGACAGCGATATATTGTTGTTTCTCTTTCTTCTGACAAATGTACTTTGCTTTGGATAAAAGCATCTGCTTAACGCGATGAATGTTAATGTAAAAGTGGAGGTTTTGGGTTCACGACATAGGAAACAGCATGGTTTCAAAACCGGAAGGACGTGGTGGAGCACTAAAGCCCGCCTCTTGCTGGATTTGATTGGCTGCCTGGGTCAATCGGGACATTGACGAGCGATGAGACTCCACGCCTTGCACTGAATAGATTATCCTATTTTTACTTTTATGCACGTCAAAAAACGAACAAAAGAAGAATGGTCACACGCGGCGCGAAAGAGGAAAACAATGTTTTTAGTTTGCCTCTGTGATCGCCCCCATAGGAGGTAATCATCTGTATATCAAGCATGGGGATTATGATGACCCAGGTGCCTTGTGTGCCCCACAGCCTCGTCTATCCGGGTAAAAACAGACCCACACCGTACATTAGCAGGACTCTGTGCATCTCCGCAAGCAGGCAGCTCCATCTCCAGGGAAGCATTTGTTTTTACCGGCTAGGGCTACCTAGCATAGGAATACGCATAATTATTCCTCTGGGTCGGAGAAGAGAAAAAAAAGGGAGAGAGTTGTGTGTGTGTGTGTGTGTGTGTGTGTGTGTGTGTGTGTGTGTGTGTGTGTGTGTGTGTGTGTGTGTGTGTGTGTGTGTGTGTGTGTGTGTGTGTGTGTGTGTGTGTGTGTGTGTTACCTGCCACCATAGGCTCCCCTCCCGCAGCCAAGGTCTGCAGAAGGCCATTCTGCTTCAGTGCTGAGATCTAAAGGATTGACCACACACACACACACACACACACACACACACACACACACACACACACACACACACACACACACACACACACACACACACACACACACACACACACACACACACACACACACACACAATACAGAGGTCATCATGAAAACGTTGAGAAGAAAAGAACAATGTAAGGTAAAACTAAAATAGAATCCCCCCCCCCCACAAAGAAAACTAAAAACCGTTGACGCACCGGCAGTGAACGCAGCGAAGCGTTTCCATTGCTCTGCTCTTTAACACGATGGCCGATGGGGAGTCCATTCGTCACCTGGGTAGAACACAGGATACGTTCAACCAGTGCATGCGGCTCAGGAGGTAGACTGGGTAACCGGAAAGGTTGGTAGTTTGATCCCCAGGTCCCTCCCTTGAGCAAGAGCCCTGACCCTAACTGTTCTCCGATGTGCTGGCTGCATGGTTGACACAACTGTCGGTGTGTGAATGTGTGCATGAATGGGTGAATGTAAGGCAATATTGTACAACGCTTTGAGTGGCCACTGGTTAGAAAGGCGCTGCAGTGTAGTCCATTCACAATTAAACCCAAACGGGGAATGACGTGGAGCAACGCGGTCTACACGGATGCAGGTGCTCGTTCATTAGTCAGTAAGAGGGATGGCGGTTTACTCACCGGCTTGTGGATGGAATGGCCGTTCGTGACCTCCTCGAATGGTTTACATTCATGGGACAAACATGTCAGACCCTGGGAAGAGTATCGACAACGCGGAACAAATGCGTCAGACGTGGGCAACACAAGAGATTTTGCAGCGCTCATTATCCAAACAGGCCGCGGCCCGCGCGTTTACACGCACCGTTAAGAGATTGTGATTTCACATCATCTGATAGCAGACTGCGCATATTAAACCAAATGTTTAACAACACTGAAGATGCATTTCTCGTCACTGACCCAATGCATACCGAATGACGTCAAGGGTGGAAATCGGATCATCGGACAATCTAACTCAAAACACTGTTATGTTTAAAGTTACATTCTGTGAAGCACATGATAATTAGACAGTCCTGACAATGGCTCTGACAACGCATAAGGCCACTGGAGCAGGGATCCAATGCCCATTTGGAATAGAGGTGATAAACTGGTCGGATGGTACTGCAGCATCAAGTTCAGGCTAGAGCAAGACAGCAGCTTACTCCTGAATGAACTGACCTTAAGCCGTCGGTCAGAGGAACAACATTACAGTCTAAAGCCCAGCACCTTTAATTGTCTTACATGAAACTTTAGCACACGAGGGGCCAGGTACTAAGTGTGTGGTAATCGATACGTCAACAGTCTACTGTACTTATTTTTTTTTTCTTTGGTGCGGGGTGAAACAAAAGAGGTGTCAGCTACTTTACTGCTGCTGCGGATCCGAAACGCCCCATCCCGAGCACTCAATCACAGATCACAGACCATCCGTCGAGTCGTAAATGGAATTACCTCAGTGTGTGATTCAACACTAATGTCTCCTTCCATTGCATATGTGGGAGTTTGTCAGAGAACGCTCTTCCGGATCGTTCCCCCTATAGGCCGCTGAGGTCATGGACTCGACAAGGAGCTGACGTGGAGTCCACCATGGTTTATGTTCAAGAGCCGTTCAGAGTGTCACTCTTCTCTCCTTGTATGCATGTAAAGCTAAATGTCCAAGGTCAAATGTATTTCCAACGCTTAGTTACTGTTACTGTCCATGGATGATGTTAGTCCCATTCATCTTCTTTGTGTACAGTCTGTAAACGTTGATGGGGACCCGGCTGTGAATGTTTCAAGCAACGAACCGGCGATTCTTTAAGTCACTGCGTTACAACAATGCGTCTGTGTTGTGTGTGCCGAGTGAGCTACACAGGGGGTCTTCCCTCAGGAGTCGACTGGAAGAGACAGCCGTCTAGCGATAGGCAGGTGTGCTGAAAGACTCCCTCCCTCCACCTTCCACAGAGAAGCCTGGGCGCTGTGTTGTCTCATCTGACCCAGTAGACGAATGTGGAGGCTTGATAATGACATCGGTTGGTAAGGCTGGGCCCTTCCTGTCCAAGACGCTTCATTACTTTGGCACTTAGGAGGAATCTCAGGGGCATTGGGGCAACCGCGTGGTGCTCCTGTTCACGTTACTTGCATCAGTGCTGCTGTGCGCAGGTCTTCAGCCTTACATGAAAGGGCATACAGTTGAATGTTACAATGGTCCGGTAATTGTGAGCGGTAAGACGTGTGGCATGGAAGGTATTACTTTGTGTCCATGGTCCTTGAAAGGAGGTGTCTTGCTTCCATATTAGGACATCTGAAAATGAAGATAAGGGGAAAAGAGTGGGCAAAAAGAAAGAACAAACAGAAAGAGATAACAACAATACTGAATCTTTCTTGCAGCATAGCTTGGCCACAGTCATGCGTACATTTGATGGAATTGAACTGGCCTAAACCCTCGACGTCATCCTTTTCGTAAAACGTAGGCCCGTACAAACAGGAACACTGAATCCATAACCAAGAACGCCTACATGAAAGCCACATTTAATCGAATTTGTCATTTCCAAGTGTTTCAACTGAATCACCTAAGCTGCAGTTTAACTCATAAGGCGCCGAAGCACCTCGTTGTCCACCGTTAAGACTCACATCTTATCTTTAGAAACAGTTTATCCAGACGACCCTGCAGAACGATGCTGTTAACTAGTGACCGCGGGGGGGCGGGGGGGAAGAAAGCCGCTGCTGTCAGTCAGCTGTCAACTTCAGCCGCTCTGACAGCTCGCTACCTGGCGTTAGCCACTATCAGGCTGGTTAACAACCACTGACGACTGGTTAGTAGTTCCATCGTCAGCCACTAGCAGGCTGGTTACCAACCACGGACGCCTGGTCACTAGTCCCAACGTTAGCCACTAGCAGGCTGGTTAACAGGCTGGGTAACCACTACTGACGCCTGGTCACTAGCCCCACCAGCAGGCTGGATAACAACCACTAATGCCTGATCACTAGCCCCACTTGCACGCGGGTTGCAAACCACTGACGATTGGTCACTAGCCTCACTAGCAGGCTGGGTAACCACTACTGACGCCTGGTCACTAGCCCCACTAGCAGGTTGGTTAACAACCACTGTCGCCTGGTCACCAGTCCCAATGTTAGCAAATCCGCCGAGCACAAAGACTTGACAGCCTGCTTCAAATCAACTGCAATGGCAAAAATGGAGTATGTGTACGTCTTCAAAGCCCAGCACCGGTTCTATACGGAGGTGCGTGGAAGGACGTGCGGTCAGACAGCGAAATATGAAGGGTAACTAACGGGTAACTAACGGGTAACTAGCGGTAGCTCCATGTATCTGGAAGACATCTCTCAACAAAACCCCCCAGCAGTACAATGAAGACATGAGCTCACGCCGCGTAATTTTGTTGTTGTCACATACCTGAATTTGAAAGCGTTGCGTTCGATGTCTTATTTCGCAAATTGGCATGTGAACGTATATTTATGAAACAACCTCAGTTTGTGATTATTTTCTCCCTCCAATCTCAGTTTTCCCTTCCCCCGTCCAGTGCCACAGTAAATCCGAGTGCATCCTGGGAGTTGTGGTTTCCTGCCTGGCTGCCTGAGTTCATTACGTCATTGCTCTTGCTCGCTCTCTCTGCACGCCTCTCTCCCCTTTTCCCTTCTCTGCTCACTTTAGCGATAAGTCGAGTTCCCAGGCTTCTGCTCACTAGTGGGCTATCTGAGATCTTCCTTAAAGGGAAATAAGAGGAAGACGTTCCCAGCTATTAGACTGAGATTTTATGGGAAAGATAAAAATATGTTGTTGTCCTGTAAATGTGTTTTTTGTTTATCAGCTCAAATTCTTCTCACAGTACTTTGACTCAGAGAAAATAGAAGAGATCTGTACGACAGAGATGCATAAATCGTTGTGATTTGAAGGATTAACTGTTGGTAAGAGTACGTTTGTATATGAGGAAGTATACAGAATATATATAGAAAGACACAGCATTGTAGCATTGTAGCGAGAATGCAGACACAGATATGCACTACCCTTTGGGATCCTTAGAAATGTCCTTATTTTTTTTAAGAAAACACTATTTTTTTCAAAGAAGTTAACATTCAATTTATCAGAAATACAGTCTAAACATTGTTCATGTGGTCAGTGGCTATTCTAGCTGGAAACTGGTGATTTTTTTAATGTCTACATAGGTGCACAGAGGCCCATTTCCAGCAACCAACACTCCTGTGTTCTAATGGTACATTGTTTAGCTGATCATGTTAAAAGGCTAATTGATGACTAGAAAAAACCCTCGTGCAATTATGTTAGCATAGCTGAAAACTGTTGAATAAAAGTGAGTTTTCTGAGAAAACATGAAATTGTCTGAGTGACCCCCAAACTTTTGAACGGTAGTGTATATAAATAGATGTTGTGAGGACATGCTGGTGGACCATTCACTTGGTTGTGTCCTCCCAGGGTCAGGGAAACTTCTGGAAGGTTTCCAAGAGGCTATAAACAGTCACAGATTCCTGTGTCACTGTTAAAATAATAGAGAATAATCCAGATCTGACTCATGATGCTGTGCAAGAGGTTATGCTCCATTGACCATTATTTTTTATCATGTTCATTTGATTTAAATATAGGATTGCACAGAAGAAGTGAAAAAAAAACAGCAGGTGGTCTATGTCTTGCAATCTTCTGTTCTGGTCAGTGGGTCTTTCCATGTAAAAAACGAATGACTTCCCAGAATTTGCCCAGATTCACCTGCTACAGAGAATCGCGCAGTGGACAGTGACACATGTGCATTGTAAAATGTCCATTGTTGGTTCCGACATTGACTTTGGCCTGAGTTTGGGCTCTGCACATGAGTCTGGGATTTGTAAAATGGAGGACAGACTGATTGAATCCTGCGTGACATCCACACTGTTGTGAGGCAATCTGTTGGACCTCCGGATCCAGAATATTCCACTTTTCCTTGTAGAAGACTGATCGTTTGAGAACATAAAATGTGGCATTATTGGAAATGAGTTGGTTTCACGCCTACATTGTTCTCTTACTTGACACTTTAAATAGTGACACTAATATATTCCTATTCCCTCTTTTCGAGGGCTCCAGAGATAGTGTTAGGTCTGGTTTTCACAGGGGGATTGGTGTCTAGGCTCCGGGATGGTCAGTCGCTGAGATATCGCTGGAAGCTGCTGTATCCTGGAGGCTCCAATCACCAAATAAATAAGAGTCAAATGTCATGGTCAAACCTCCATAATTTACATGATTCATTTGGGGCTATGACGTTTTGATAGAAATGTAAAAATGAAGGTTGTTTTCTGACTGCCTGTATCATAAGAAAAACAACTTTAAGATTTGAGTGTTGTACAGAGTGTTGTAGAGACCAAAATGCTGTAAACAACCCAAAAATGTCCCCTCTCTCTGCTCCAAAGGGAGTGTACTCAAAGATGGTCACAGCTCATTTCACTCACTAATAGACAGATTACTAGAACCGTACAATCAAATCACTCTTGAATCTTACCGAACGGGATCTTTATCTGAATTTAGATAAAAGCATCTTATAACTGACCAAATAGCAAATGAATAAATTGGTTTGGTCCACTTGATAAACTGTGTTTAGGCTAACCCTAACCAGAGTGAAACAGATAATTAGATGGTATTATTAAGTTAAGGCAGCATATAGTCCAAGTAAAAAACTGTTGCAAAACATTTTGGATCGATTTAAACTATCAGGACTAGGAAAATACTACGCATCTGGCAGTAGTTAAACTATTAGTTCATCTTGGGAAAATGTGTTCTTGGCTAACACCATACATGCTGTGCTACTAGGAAAGGGAGAAACCGAAATATTTTTATTGTCAACACTTTTTTATGCATTTTCTGGTGGAAAATGTCATTGTGAAAGGTTCTCAAAATGTTTGACAGATTATAATAAATGGGCCAATAAAAAAACAGGAATTCCAATGACAACTCTTTATTTGCTTGGCAGTCTACAAACGTTATGCAATACCATTACTGCAATAAATACAATATTCTAACAAAAGTGCTATTTTACAATGTAGGGGGAGACAATTATTTCAGATGTTATCACAAGAGAAAAGATCGGAACATTTTCGGTAAGCATAAAAACATTGGCAACAATAGAGGAAAGGATTAAAGACAAGGCACATTTACATAATATTGTTGATTCATGTGCCTTCCTCTTTTTTCTTTGTATTCAGCTAGAGCTGTTTGGTGCAATAAGTAAATTAATGATTCTCTTTTAAATTAAAGGTAACATTACAATTTCCCTATTCAATTCAAATCTTTCTGGATATTAATAAAGAAGAAATCATGAATAAATTACGTGTGCCTATATGTGGGCAGTCGATCGTCAAAGGGTTAAGATTGTCCAAAGATCTTAAACAAGCGCGATTCATATGAATTCTTGCCAGTCTCTGTGTGGATTCCTTCCAGGTCAGTAGTTGTGACAGGGTGTTGCAGTTTAGTATGATGTTCCCGACTTGTAGTCATGCAGCCGTTACTTAGGGTAAGCAGTTAAGTTAGCATGCGGGCGCCATCTCCAAAGACACATTGCTAGCCATCCTCTGTCTGAGGTGGTTGGCAAAGTCCACCTGCGTCTGAGAGAGCACTCTATTTATGATGGTCTTCGGGATCCAGCCCTATTAAAGAAAGAAGTTAACACAGTTATTTAATGATTAGTATGTTAAGGAATGTTTGTTTTATAAGTTACTAACTGTCAATTCAAGTTGAAAATTTTCCACTCGATTAAAGCGATGCGGTTATTGTAAGAGTGCGGTGGGTTACTTGTGTACCTTGAGATCTATGCTCAATAACCAGGTGAACTTTGTCCGATTGGGGTCTGCAGCATCGGGCTTCAACACTATACAGGTGGGGCCGTTCTCCGCTCTGCAAAATTAAAGCCGATCATCTTAGAACCTCATGACCACGTTAATGACCATGTATCCATGCAACCATCATCCAACCATTCATCCGTCCATTATCATCGTCATACCACCGGTAATCAAATGTCAACGTGTGTTATAACATGTGTTAAAACTAGAGCTGTCAGTTAAACGCGTTATTAACGACGTTAACGCAAACCAAATTTAACGGCGTTAAATTTTTTATCGCGCGATTAACGCAATTATTTTATAAAAAAATATATATTTTTTTTTTGTTTTGTTTTTCTTTGGCTCAAAACAAAGAAGCAGTAGCCTGACTGCTATGTTCAAATGACATTTGTTCAAAGCAGTCGTTTAATTGCACTATAGGCTCTTTTTTTGTATCGTCCTGTTTTGATCAGTATATGCCAATGTTGTTATCAATAAAAAATCATTTGCACAAGGCAAGCCGATGCACTTCACCATGTTGATAAGAGAATTAAAATGAGAAGAATTATGGGACAAAAAAATCAAGGGATATTTAGCATAGAAAAAGAATTTGTGATTAATCGTGATTAATTAGAGTTAACTATGACATTAATGCGATTAATCACGATTAAATATTTTAATCGCTTGACAGCTCTAGTTAAAACATGTGTTATAACATGTATTATAACATGTGTGACTCGCCTCACCACCCCCTTTTGCTCGGGCATCCCGGGGTGCTGGGTGGACTTCCCGGCGAGGAAGCAGGTGGAGCCGCGCCGCTTGGCACAGCGGACGCTGACAAAGTCCCGGGGCCCCACGACGTTCCCGGGCGTGTCCCCGGACACCTCGTGGGTGACCATGGTGTCGGCGCCGATCTTCTGCAGGATCTTGGGTCAGGAGGAGAAGACGGTCAGACGGCAGTCGATGCACATCGTCGGACGTTATTGTTTCAACTAAAGTCAACCTTCGCTAATGAGTCGGCACGTGTGTCCGTCTGAACAAACGTGGGCCCGTCTCACCTTGACCTGCTTGACGTTGGGGTTCCAGTCTCCCATCTGTTCCATGTTGCCCACCAGCTCCCCGTAAAGGGTCTCCAAAGGCTGGTCCACCACCACCTCCAGCTTGAACACCTTCCCCACGCCCGCCACCACCTTGCTCAGAACCCTGTCCCCGTTCGACTGATTGGGGGTAGGTGATGATGATGCAGAAAGTGATTATGTTAGTACAGGGGTCACCAACGCAGTGCCCATGGCACCCGCAAGGACCACATGAGGCGCCCGCAGGCCTGTTCTAAACATAGCACTACTCATTCTTGAAAAGCTCTTTCCCACCTTTTTTAAGTCATTGTTGATAATTGATCTGAGAAATCATTAACATGACTTAATTAATTAACGTGTCTTCACATAGATGAGTATCATTAATCATTAATAGTAATATATAACCAAAGGCAAACTGAGCAAATTTGTTATCTCAGAAGAGTGTATAGAACTGGGTGTCCTTCGTATGACTCAGGTTCAAAAAGGTTGGTGACCCCTGGTTAGTACAACTCTTATCCTTAAATACAAAGAAAAACCCATTAGTGATAAACAACTCTTTTTGGTTTTACCCGGTCGCTACTCATCCGTCTCAGAGCCATTCAGGACAGTGGAGCCTGCTGGTACTCACTGCGACGGTCTCCACGGTCCAGCCTTCCTGCTCCCCCAGGATGCTGATGGCCTCCTGCAGGGCGCTCTCCCCCTGCCTCACGTAGGTCACCTCCTCCGGGCTGTACTCCTCCGCCTCCTCGATCCTGGAGCCTTTTGAGGAACGACAAAAGACACGATGCAACTGTCGCCCTCGCATTGATTCTGCTTTCTTAGTTTGTTTGCTCATGGAATAACAGTTTTCCCTTTCGGGGGGATTAAGAAGATAGAACCTTAAATCTTGTAATTATCTCCGCTTTTTATCTCTTGTTTTGCGTTGTTACAAACTCACATGCCCCGTCGATTTGTTAAACACGGCATGTTTTGTGTTCAGCCCAGCAAAGGGGTTGACCTAAATGAAAAGCCTGTGTAACTCGCACTATATCTACCCTGATTAAGAACGGGGCGTAATTGCAGTGACTCACTGAGGAATGAGCTCCGCCGGCGGACCTGATTGATCCAGTTGCCAGAGCCGGGGCCGGCCCTTCTGTTGAGTTCATGGTGGATGGCAGCGAGAGCGTTCTTCCTCAGACCTAGCAGGTCAAACAGCACGGTTAAAACCACAAGAAATGACACAAGCACCACAAATATAAGGCCACATTGTACATATTCTGCATAGCATACTCTTCGTTGTAAAGACTGAGTTTAGAACGCTCATTAGTTGGGGAGAATGTACTACCTACTACCCATAGTGAGTGAACGCATTTAATTGTAGTCATTATATTATATATATAGATATACATACTGTTTTAATGTATTGTAATACAGTATATGAATGTCCATCTTCAGCTAAGGTAGACTCACCTGTCATGTTCCTTGTGTGGCGGTAAGAGATGCCAGCACACAGCTTGAAGGTTGCAGGCAACATCTTCTAATGTATAACTTTGTCTGGGACCGACCAAAATAAACCCGATAGCGGAATGCGAGTGGGTTCTTAAGTCCTTCTCAGCGTGCTGAAGAGTTGATGAAGGATGCGCCGTATGGATGCCGTAGCCCTCTGTCTTCAAAGGTCTGACCGTGTCCGTGTGGATATATAAGCACTCCGCTACAAGGCCGCAGCGCTATCATCACGTAGATAAACCCCCTTGCATACACACCCACACACACGTGCCCGCACACATGCAAGCGTCGAGCACACACACTTGCATCACCTTGCCATTCCACGGCTATTTTGCCAAGGCTGCTGCCTCGAACACAGAGGGTTTGTATCAGCCCTCGTTAACACAGTTTCTGATAACGACCAGTGCCCCTCAATGCACACACATCCACACACACACATCCACACACACACACACACACACACACACACACACACACACACACACACACACACACACACATGTATACATGCGAATGAACACACGCACAGACACATCAACACACATATACACACGCACACACACACACACACACACACACACACACACACACACACACACGCGAGCACACACAGAGTCCCATACAAGCATAGGGCTTTTCTCACAACAATGTGTGACATCTGGGAACGCTGGCCGTCTTAAGGCCGAAGGAAGGAAGTAGGTCAGAATGAACGGTAAGAAGAGGGGAGGTCAGCATGACTCATCCGTGAACGCGTTACGACCAACAAACCCCAGGCTGGAGATCTGGCAAACCCTCTGACACACTGACACTCAAGGACAAAATATTCTGTTCTGCTCGGCGATTCGGCGTCGTCAAAATAAAACACCTGGAGATTTATCGCTAGTTGTTGACATAGGGTCCGGGCCCCGTATAAATCTCCCCTAGTGTAAATGGACAACCATGAACTGTGAGGAGCAGATACAGGGATGATTACTATAATCATAGGAACAACATACCACCAGTGAACCGGAGAATTACGGTAACAAGCAGATAAGTGTTTTGCTTAGCAAGTAGGGGGAAGGACGCAGGGTTTAAGGGGGCATTGGATGAATAGGACTATTCGATTCTACACTATTTACATGTGTGTATTTCTTTTGATAAAGACGTTCTTCAGTTTCATTGTTCATACTGATATCGTTTTATTGTCTACTGTAAATTCATTGTATTTCGGTCATATTCATATCCATACATGCAGTTGTGTCATCAGTTAATTTATAAAATAAGTGAAAAGGTATAAATTCCTTTGATAAAAATACATTAAAGAAAAGTGACAAATGTTGTATACAATGTTTAAGTGTGTGGAATTTGATCCCAGTTTCAAATTGCCACACCTAGGCAGGGAATTTCATCCAACTGATTTGTAGACATATTTTCTTAGGCAGCTCAAATGTTTTGGGAACCGACGGTTTCCAACCGAAGCCCCAACTATCTTACAACAATATGCTTTCAATCGGTCGTGCGTCAAACACCAGATCTGGAGGTGCCGTTGGGTGCTGGTTGTAACCACGGGAACGGGTTAGAGGAGAAAATGGGCCAATCGGAGCGACAAAGGCATGGAGCACAAGTTGGGAAATCCTGATGAGAAATCGTAGTCACCCTGACCTGCCACCCCTTTGGCAGGATTAATGCATCTCTACGGCCTTCGTCAGGCTGAACCCTCTCAAATAAAAACGGGATGTCATGGTTGCCTTCAATAGCACTATCTTAATGTTCAGGCATTTTAGGAGCAGGCAGGGTTAGGAATCTTGCTCAAGGTAGCCTATAGTTTGGTAGTGGTGCAGACGTTTGGGATTTAACCCTCAAGTTTAAGGCTGGGAGTTGAACCACTGGAACATCCTGCTCGCATTAATACACAAAACTGTGTTCTATTCTGCCCTTTAAAAAAAACACTTGTTTTACATAAATGGTGGGGTGTCAAATGGTATAGTATGTATTTTCTATAGAAATGGTTATTACAATAGTAACTGTTTGTGAAATGTATTCTGTCTTCTAGTGAATTAATTGAAACATGTAATGTTCAATGTAATCTGTTCTACCTCCTAAGAAGTTCATTTTTAGACGTAGAAGCAACCGCATTTGTTATCGCCTCAGATGATTGAACTAAATATTGGACTTATTTAGAAAACGATTGTCTCTACTCATAGATTTTGCTTGTTAAAAAACTAGGCACCACAGGTACAAGAGACACACACACACACACACACACACACACACACACACACACACACACACACACACACACACACACACACACACACACACACACACACACACACAGACGGAGAGACCAGCATCATGTGGAGTGCTCAGACCAGCACAGGGTTTATTGGGAGCTCAAAAGACACAGTGGGTTTGGCTGTCACATGCACTCAGCACCTTCCTGTACATCCAAGCACGGAAAGAAGAACGAAAAAAGATAGCGAACACCCTCCTCCTCCTCAGTATCTCTTCCCTCCTCAGTGAACTTTCCCACGTTCATTCCAACGTAACGTTTGTGTGTGTGTGTGTGTGTGTGTGTGTGTGTGTGTCTTTACTCCTTCCCCCGATGAAACAAAAGCACAACATGGAGTCTAAAAGGAAAAGCAGAGGGCTGGAGTCCGTCCGGAAGGTCATGCTGACGGGAGGCACTTTATTCAAATTCCAATTCTTCCTTTCTAGTTTTTTTTTCTATATCAAGTACATCAAAAAAGTTCAAAATAAAATACACGTTCAGTCAATTGAAAATTGGTTAAGATCTATTAAATAACTGCATGAACCAGTTACAACCTCACACTTATACCCTCGCAAAAAAAACAATAAGTATGCATCACATTCTAAAACAAGCAGAAGAGGAGGCGTTGGTCGGCCCTTTTCATTGGCTGTGCTACGGTAAGAAGGACACTTCTTTTTGTGGGATTTCGCATGACTATAACGCCGTCTTCCTCGCCTTCCTCGTCCTCCGCTCACGAGTCACCGGGACCGGTTGGCGCCCGGTCGATGTTGGCCGTGAGATCGCGCTCACTCGTAGCGAACGCCCTGCTATCTGAAGGTGAGGTGGAGGTGGAGGAAGACCTTTTCAGATTGTGGTGGCAGATTCCAGGATAAAACTCACAGCGTGTTGAAGTGTAAAGCAGAGGCAACATGTAGAAAAGAAATGACAAATAATATTTAATAAAAGAGGATGTGGGCGTCGCAGCAACAGGTTGACTCTTCTTTTTTTTTTAAAGGCTTGGGTTTCAGAGGCGGTCCCTATTCTCCCTCCAAAATGTCAAAAATAAAAACCAAGACAAAACCCCCCCAAAAAACAAATACAATAATGTGCCATCATGGTCAGAGGTAAAAACATCTTTACTGTAAAAACATTTTTTTTCATTTGGTGATGATACAGCATGACATAATCTTATATTGTGCAATGTTTAAGTTAGCTGAGTGCATGTGTTCCTCTCTCCACTTCATGGGGACTTGGGCAGAAAAAGAAAATATCCATACAGCATCGCGATCTCAGAGTCAGTCAACACGATCTCACATATACAGAGACGTCGGGGGGGGGGGGGATGGGGAGGGTCAGCATACAATGGTAACATCAGTGGAATGAGGTATGCAGACGGCAGAAGGTGGTATACCTCTCTCGTTAACTTGTCCATGCAAAGATAGCACAACACAGTTCTTAGTAATCGTGTGTGTATGTGTGTGTATGTGCTTTAAGCGGGTACAATGATATGTCTGCAGGCTCATATTTAGAGAATGCATATGTGTATATAGAATTATAGATCATTGATCCAAACAGTCCCGTGTTCTGATCCGGGGGGGGGGGGTGGTTCGAACGGCGGGACGGAACCGTCCCTAGGTCTGTGGCGTGACACAGCGACAGAACCTCTAATAACGTGGACTAACGAGGCCAAATCCCATTTCTACCCCTTACCCCTTCCCCCTCCCCCTTGTTTTGAAGGGGTAAGGGGAAGGGGTAAGGGGTAGAAATGGGATTGGGCCTTAGGCCCAATCCCATTTCTACCCCTTACCCCTTCCGCTTCCCCCTTCCCCTTCAAAACAAGGGGGAGGGGTAAGGGGAAGGGGTAAGGGGTAGAAATGGGATTGGGCCTCTATCTGGGGCCTGAGAGGGTGCAGGAAGGCATTGTACATTGTGTGTTCGGGGGGCGATGGTGGTGGACATGTTCTAAGAAGGAGGAACTTCATGTGAATGTTTACGAGTAGTCTGAGGTATGGATGTTTTGGGGGGAAGGCAGTGGGGTGGGGGGTAGGGGTGGGGGGGGGGGGGGGGGGGGGGGGGGGGGGGGGGGGGGTGGAACAGGCATGAAACAAGGAATTAAAAACGGGTGAAAAGTCATAGCAGAGGGCGAGGGGTGAGCCGGGAACGGCGTATACATATAGCCGACGCCAGCGATCGGGGTCAGAGAGAGGAAGAGACTGTGAACTGTGAAGGATGACGGGACTTTTCCAGAAATAAAAACCGAGCCAGACTACCCAATCCGCTCCGATTCCCCTCCCGTGGTGGTCTTTCTCACACAACACATCCCCTGAATGTAAGCATGTCTTTATATGTTTCCGTTCCTGTTTTCATGACCATAAGTGGCTTGGTGGTGCAGCCAAACAATCCCCCTCCCCCCCAGCTCTGAGGGTCTTAAGGCTCCCCATTCCCCCCCCCCCCCCCCCCCCCCCCCCCCCCCCGATGAGTGTCAACGATGAGTGTCAACTTTTCTTCCGTTGGACCGTTTGGCTGAAGGAACGTGGTCTGGGAGCTTCTGGTCCGACCCCCCCAATGTAAACCGGGGGCTCCCTCCCTCCTTATGTGTGTATATGTATATGTGTGTGTGTGTGTGTGTGTTCGGTGTGTGTGTGTGTGTGTGTGTGTGTGTGTGTGTGTGTGTGTGTGTGTGTGTGTGTGTGTGTGTGTGTGTTTGTGTGTGTGTGTGTCTGTATGGATGTGTATGGTTGTGTTTGTGTGTGTGTATGGGGCTCCGAGCGGTTGCCATACCACTAGGGGGCAGAGTGGGACATGGAGTCCACAGAGTTTACGCTGGAAGACTGCACGCGCCTGTTGGCAATGGACACCTCGGGGATCTACGGGGGAGGAGAGAGAGAGGGGTGAGGGGGGCGTCGTGTGTGTGTGTGTGTGTGTGTGTGTGTGTGTGTGTGTGTGTGTGCGTGTGTGTGTGTGTGTGTGCGTGTGTGTGAACCGTCCATGCGTTGGTTCCCTGGATGTGTAAGTGTGTGCTCTGATTGTACGTGTGTTTGTGTGTGTAAATGTCGGTGTGTTAATGACCTTTTTGTGCATCTGTGTGTGTGTGTTGTGTGTTGTGTTATGTGCATGTGTTTATGTTGTGTGTACGTGTACTTGTGTGTGCGTGTGTGTGTTATGTATGTGTACGGTTGTGGGGTTGTGTATGTGCGCGTGCGACGTGCGTGTATGCGTGCGTGCACCCCGTGTGCATGTCATCTTACATGCCTCCTCAACAGCCTGTCCAGCACGCTGCGTCTCGGGGGCTCCGGGGGGTGGTCCCAGTCCAGGTCTGGGGGTCTGGTCCCGTGGGGGCCGAAGACGTTCAGATCGCTGAAACACTCTGTCTCGATCATCTGGAGGACGGGAACACAACACAGGAGATAAGTCCGGAGAGGAGATAAGCGATGCAGAGAGTCTGTCTGTGTGTGTGTGTGTGTGTGTGTGTGTGTGTGTGTGTGTGTGTGTGTGTGTGTGTGTGTGTGTGTGTGTGTGTGTGTGTGTCTGTGTGTGTGTGTGTGTGTGTGTGTGTGTGTGTGTGTGTGTGTGTGTGTGTGAGAAGCCTGCCGCACTCCTTTACTACCTCGTGCTGCCAGGGGATGGACACGCTTCCGGTGGCGAACTTGGAGTAGAAGTCGTTGTCGGTGCGGTCCAGGTTGACGCCCTTCACGGTGGAGAACTGCTCTATGTCCAGAACGTCCTTACAGTAGACCGCACGGGGCTGGGGGGGGGCGCACCAGGGGTCCGCAAGACAGAGGGCAGAGAGAGAGAGAGAGAGAGAGAGAGAGAGAGAGAGAGAGAGAGAGAGAGAGCGAGAGAGAGAGAGAGAGAGAGAGAGAGAGAGAGAGAGAGAGATAGGCAGAGAGAGATAGGCAGAGAGACAGAGAGAAACAGACAGACAGACAGACAGACAGACAGAGACAGACAGACAGACAGACAGACAGACAGACAGACAGAGAGAGACAGACAGACAGACAGACAGACAGACAGACAGACAGACAGAGAGAGAGAGAGACAGACAGACAGACAGACAGACAGACAGACAGACAGACAGACAGACAGACAGACAGACAGACAGACAGAGAGAGAGAGAGACAGAGAGAGACAGACATTAACTATAAAGTCTCTCATCATCACCAGGCCCTTCATTAGCACTACACAGATCTTAATCTGTATAATATATATATTGTATATATATATATATATATTATATGAGGGCCGCTCTCTCTCTCACGTCGGGCACAAAGGATGGGTCCAGGATCCCGGCCTCCAGGCGTTTGAAGTTGGTGTTCTTGAAGAAGGGGTTGGCCTTGGTGCCCGCCGACCCGTCCGCCTGGCACCCTAGCCTCTGCTTCGGGTCTTTGGTCAAAAGCTGGAGGAAGACCAAGACTTAGGCCCAATCCCATTTCTACCCCTTACCCCTTCCCCTTACCCATCCCCCTTGTTTTGATGGGGTAAGGGGAAGGGGTAAGGGGAAGGGGTAAGGGGTAAGGGGTAGAAATGGGATTGGGCCTTAGTTACTTCATCAACCGGCTTATCGTCTAAACTATTTACCATGGAGTACCTCGACAGTCTTTCATCTGAATCAACTTAACGTGATTCTCTTTCCCAATACATCGAAACATGACATTAAGGAGCAGGTTTGGGGCGGGACGTCCTCTCTAGGGATGCCTACAGGTGAACCGGACATTGGGGGTGCATTGGACCCATCTCTTCTCAGGAGCCTACCATCCTACAGATGGCCTTGGTGTCCTCTGTGAACTTGTCGCTGTACTCCTCCTCCTCCTCCTGCACCCTCCTCTCCACCTCCTCGCGCTTCACCCGCTCCTTGCGTGCCCGGAACGGAGACCTCCCGGCGGTCATCTCGTACACCAGGCAGCCCAGCCCCCACCAGTCCGGGCTCATACCGTACTTCTCGTTGTTGATCACCTCCGGCGCTGGGGGGGGGGATAATAATAATGATCAGGGCTGGGCCAGTTAACGCGTTAGTTACGCGTTAACGCAATCTTATTTTAACGCGATTATGATACAAATTTATGCATCACACACGTTCTCTTTTTTCTTCTTCTTTTTTTGGGGGATTTTGAAGGTTTTGCCCACAGAATATCAACATCAATAAAAAGAAAAGTCAATAAAACTCCCTCAAGATCACTTGGTCTACTTTTTGCTTATTAAGTACATTTGGTATGAATGATAATGTGTCATTCCATTTGATAATGTCATTAACTTCAATTGGAGGGGACTTAAAATATGATTTTAAAAGTGAAATTAATCGCGAGTTAACTCACCAATTATATGCGATTAATCGCGATTAAAACTTTGAATCTTTGCCCAGCCCTAATAATAATGATAACAATTGATATATAGTGCATTTTTGTAGGTCACTCAAAGACACTTTACAAAGAAAAACAAGAAAACAAAATAAATGAGGTGTGGTGGGGGTGGGGTCAGGTGCCGTATGCTTTCTTGAAGAGGTGAGTTTTGAGCGGATTTTTGAAGAGAAACGAGGGGTCTGTGAGCAGCCATTGACGGGCCAGGGGGGGGGGGGGGGGGGTGGTTCCTCTCACCCATGTAGCCCACCGTGCCCACGCGGCCCCGGATCATCTCTCCTTCAGGCACTTTGATGGCCAGCCCCAGGTCTGAGATGCGGATGTGACCTGCAATGCACCGGCACACACACACAGAGTCCCGGGGTCAGCGGGGAGGACGACGAGCGCTACCGCCGTGCACGTTAGCGCGTTCGACTGATCGGTTTTGGTGAGCGTGCTCGCGACACGACGATACGAGTCCATATAGGGTTATATCTCACCGTTGTCATCCAAGAGGATGTTCTCTGGTTTCAGATCCCTGAAAAGATTAGAACAGTAGTTTAACCATTCGGAAGAAAAAGCAATAAGGAACAATGGGTTTACAGATCGATAAGTATTCACGGATGTACCAGGAAGTACACCGCAGACTAATGTGGCTTTTACTGAGCCTCTTAGCAGACGATCAAGATATGAGGCAATTCTCAGAGGGAGCGCCACTTCCACAACACGCACAACATGTTTGTATCACTGTGGGCAAGCGCGTCATGCAAGTGTGTGTTTATTAATGTCTCCGGCGGGTTTGTGCCGCACGCACATCTACGGGCGATAGGCTGCCTAGACTACCTGTACACGATGGATTCCCTGTGCAGGTGGTCGAGGCCACAGCAGATCTGAGCCGCGTAGAACTGCACCCGGTCCTTCTCGAAGCCCGGCGTGCCCATGTTGTAGATGTGGAACTTCAGGTCGCCCCCGTTCATGATGGTCAGCACCAGACACAGAGCGTCTTTGGTCTCGTACGAGTATGCTAAGCTCACCTATAGAGGCCCGGGGGGGAGAGGAGGGAAAGGTAGCCGCTGTGAACTCGTTTTCTATCACGGCATCAGCACCAATAAGCTAAATAAACCAAAAACATTCGTTTTCATGAATGTTTTTTGTTTATTTTGTTGATTTATTTATTCATTTTTTTGACAAATGTGTAAGAAATTATAGTATATATCTGATATGAACATATAAGTGATATGTTTGGATACGTTAAAAAATAATATATATATCTAATATATATATATTTATTTATTAATAATAAATGAAAATGTTAATAATTATTATTATTATGACTAAGGAATCTTAATTTCAATGAGTTACGGACTTTTCGAACATGCTACAATTATCAAGTATTTATCATTTATGTATCTAATTATGCTTTCTATTTTGTTTAACATCATTCATTTCTGTATGATATATTTTTTTGTTTTCTTTTACATGTTCGAAATAAATTTAAATCAAATCAAATCAGAGAGGAAAAGGAAATCGTTTCTTTATGCTCGCTCACCACAAAGCGGCTGTTGACCTTCTCCAGGATCTGCTTCTCGTTCAGCGCCATGGACTCCCCTTTCCTCTTCTTGATCCTCTTCTTCTCCAGCTTCTTGCAGGCGTACATCTTCCCCGTGGCCCTCACCTGGCAGGCGCACACCTGGTGGGTGGGAGGAGGGCGTAGGGCCTTAACGTCGAGAAGACCCCCCCGCCGGCACGGCCCCCCCACGCCGATCCACATCGCTGCTGCGCCTCAACAAAACCAACGGCACTCACCTCTCCGAACCCCCCCTTCCCCAGGACCCGGTACTGCCTGAACGTATCCTTGGTGATCGGTTGCCTGACAGAACACAGAACATGGCGGCAGACATTAATAGACGCTCGTGTAATATTGATTGTTTTGGGGGGGGAGTGATTATCTGTTGAGCTCCATTAGGAGTCAGTTTCCTGTACAGACAGTTCTGGCCCCTCGCATGCAATTACCGTCTCCAGACACGGACGTCCTGGGGCAGTGAAGACGGCTGTGGAAGCCCACCGGACGGTCCCATAACGTTTTAAGATATATCAAAGCTAATGCATCGACAGCTGTGTTTCCACCATGACGCACGTCTCTGTTTCCTTAGATCCCCAGTACGATAAGTGTAATGCCAGATGCAGTTTCAATCTTTTATCGTTATTATTCTTTTACGGGCAGAGGCTGACTTACCTCTCCAGCATCTTCCACTGCAGGAAGCGGTCGAAGTACATGCTGTTCTGGTAGTCGGAGAACGGCTCACCGCTTAGGTAGTCATGAAGGGTTCTGGGCACACAGACACAAACACACGCTCAGCCAATACAGTCACAGCGGGTCAACTAACCCCCGGGTCACACCAGAACCGTCACGTAAGTGTAGGGTGAAGTGCTGCGTAATGCCATGCGTGCGTCCGATTCACTCCGCCTCTACCTCGGTAAACAACACGCACGCTACGGATAAAGACGTCGTGTGCTCTAGTTTTTTCGGTGTCAACTAGAGGTAAGCTTCGCGTCTTGCACCGCCATGGATGGACGACCTGACATGGGTCCCGACAACAGCAACAATGGTGTGTAAAGTAATCCCGAGCCCTGTTGTCCCGAGCCGGAATGTGTGCGCGAGTCGTAAGTGAAACGTGGAGGAGTGTGTGCGACGGGGGATACGGGATCATGTACAAACTTGTGACAGTCGCTGAAGATCTCTTTACAGGGACTCAACTCGAGATTCTCGCTGCACTGGTCGGCGTAGATCTTCGCCACGTCCACGCACTCTGTCGACTTCACCCGCGGGGGCGGACACGGACACACACACATGGACACACACACACACACACACACACACACACACAGAAACACGCACGCGCACACACACCCACACACACACAATTACATACATACTTTTGATAATCGGTTGGCCAACTGCAAAATGCCACATGCATCTCATCAGACATATGAATTAATATATAAATGCACGAAGAAAATGAAGGGGGTTATTCACATCTATGGAGAGGAACTTCTTGATGATCTGGTCCCCTCGGCTTTTGCGCTTCTCATCGGGCGCGACCTCGTAGTCCTCCTGGATTAACGGACAAAAAAACAAATTGAATAACATTTAGGAAAGCACGCAGAGACCTCGCTATATTAAAGGACGCACGTCATCCATGGCATCCGTGGCAATATCATGTCCCTTGCATATTAATTCTCCACGTTTTACCGGGACTGTGTAGTCAAACAGGGTACGATATCACCCCTGGACGGGATTCTAGTTCTAGTTTTCCATGGCAAGACAACTTGGATATATTCTATATGTTCGAAGACCATTTGTGTTCCAAATAGGAGGGTAAGACACATGTGAGCCATGTTCTGAGCCAGCCCCTCTATCAATGGCCCTTTTCTAACATGACCCTACGTTGCCTGGCAACAGCACAGTACACACGCCAAGATTCCATGAGGTCCTGGAGTGTCACAGTTTGTCACACTAGCGTCACCAGCTTTCCATACACACACACACACACACACACACACACACACACACACACACACACACACACACACACACACACACACACACACACACACACACACACACACACACACACACGCACACACACACACACACACACTCTGAGGATAGGGTCACAGACAAGCATCAGTGTCAGCCGCACAGTAAAACAAAGCATAGCAAAAAACGATTTGTGGAATTTCTTAGGGCCAAATAATTCCACCACCTCCGCCGAGGCTTCAGAAACACACCGTCTGAGAGAACAAGAGCAGACAAAGAGTGGCACAACGTAGGAAAGCGCACAAAGAGTGACACAATATATGAGAGCACACAAAGAGTGACACAACGTATGAGAGAACAAAGAGTGACGCAACGTATGAGAGCACACAAAGAGTGACACAACGTATGAGAGCACAAAGAGTGACACAACGTAATGAACGTATGAGAGCACACAAAGAGTGGCACAACGTATGAGAGCACAAAGAGTGACACAACGTATGAGAGCACACAAAGAGTGACACAACGAATGAGAGCACAAAGAGTGACACAACGTAATGAACGTATGAGAGTACACAAAGAGTGACACAACGTATGAGAGCACAAAGAGTGACACAACGTATGAGAGCACACAAAGAGTGACACAACAAATGAGAGCACGAAGAGTGACACAACGTTTGAGAGCACACAAAGAGTGACACAACAAATGAGAGCACGAAGAGTGACAACGTTTGAGAGCAAACAAAGAGTGACACAACGTATGAAAGAACAAAGAATGACTCAACAAATGAGCGGATACAAAGAGTGACACAACGTATAAGAGAACAAGAGCACAAAAAGAGTGACACAAATAGTGACATGCAAAGAGTGACATGTGGGAAATATAGTGACACAGCTTATGAGAGAACAAGAGCACACAAAGAGTGACATGAGGGCAGTATGAGAGTAAACAAAGAGTGACAAAGGGTGCGCACGAGGCAGAGAATGGGGATGAGATGGCTGCTGAATGTTGATTAACTTTGAGTATGTTTTCTCAAGAAAAAAGAAAGCATGAGAGAAAAAAAAAGCATGAGAAAGAGAGAGAGAGAGAGAACGAGAGAGGAAGCGAGTAAGAGAGAGAGGAAGCGAGTAAGAGAGAGAGAGAGAGGAAGCAAGTAAGAGAGAGAGAGAGAGAGAGAGAGAGAGAGAGAGAGAGAGAGAGAGAGAGAGAGAGAGAGAGAGAGAGAGAGAGAGAGAGAGAGAGAGAGAGAGAGAGAGAGAGAGAGAGAGAGAGAGAGAGAGAGAGAGAGAGAGATGTCCGAATCCAACCTTGCCTTGGAGGTCAGCCAAAGGGAAAATAATACGCCCCTTTAGCCTTTGAGAAGAAGAGGCGAAGCAACACACACACACACACACACACACACACACACTTTCCCCTGACGTAAGAGGAACCACAGGCACCCCCGAGCACATTCCTGACTGCGTTACAGTAACGCACACTCGCAGCCCGCTATTGTGAGGGAGGGATTGTGTGTCCTTACTCACTGGGAACCTCAAACAAAAAAAAAAACAGGCAAAAATGAGATTACTTTGATATAGTACTTTAATATTTTATTCTTGTAATCTCTTTTCTGCATGATTTCGCTTTTTGTCTGAGCTTCCCATATATAAAATAATCATATGTAAATATACATATATTTATGTAAATATGATTATTTTACTTGCTGCTGTAATTTTGAAGTCCCCGAGTGATGTTTTTGCCAATTTCGTCTTACAGGAGTTTCAGTGAAAGGACCGTTGCAACAACAGGCTTTTGAAGACATCATAATGGGTTTATAGGTGTGATCAACCATCCATGCAGAGACCTCACAGTGGGCGTGGCTAGCTACATGCAATCCTTTGTCGGGTCGACATCAAACGGGAGGAATTCTCATTGTGCTGATATGTACAATATTCAATGAACAATGTGTTTGATGAGTGAGGAAGACCCATGAACAGACTTCCAAACTATGAAAATAATGCACTGGTTGCGAACAAAAACATTACCGTATCTTCTCATGCCCTTCTTAGTTTGTAGCATGTTGTGTTTGCCTGTGTGTCTGTTGATACTGTGAGAAGTGATGGGCAACTAGGATGTGAAGGGCGGGGGGGGGGGGATGTTGATGGAGATCAAATAAAGGGAGGGGGGGGTTAGTTACGAAGCCATGTTAGAAACAATGCTGTCTTTCTAGCGTGCGTCACATGCCTATTCTGAGCATTACGGTAAGTGTCATGTCATGTGTCATGGGATAGATATCCCGTCTGGAAGATGCTACAGAGGACGATTATAACTGGGTAAGACAGGGATGGGGGAAGCAACGGAGAGATGAAGGGGGAGGAAGAGGGGGGAGGGGGCGGTGGGGATTGAGGTTTCCATCATTACTACTCCGCTTGACTGTTTTCTGGAGAGCCACATTACTCGGGTGCGGTGTGTTTTCAAACCACGAGGCCATTAAAGCGAGGGGGCGAAGATGTTAGCGTGTTTGTGTGTGTGACAATGAGGCGGCGGGGGGGGGGGGGGGGGGGGGGGGGGGTGAGAGAGAGAGTCTGGTTAGAGAGACAAAGAGTTAAGGGTGTGATAGGGAGCTCGAACAAGATGGACGGAGGAGGAAGGGAGGCACAGCGAGAGAAAGAAGAGAAAAGGGAATCAGAGAGAGAGAGAGAGAGAGAGAGAGAGAGAGAGAGAGAGAGAGAGAGAGAGAGAGAGAGAGAGAGAGAGAGAGAGAGAGAGAGAGAGAGAGAGAGAGAGAGAGAGAGAGAGAGAGGGAGAGGGAGAGAGAGAGAGAGAGAGAGAGAGAAAGAGAGAGAGATTGTGGGAGAACCCCTACCATGGCGTCCAGTAGATGGATGCATCTCATCAGCGTTGGTCTGGTCTCACAGTACTGTCGGAAGAGCAGCCTCCCGATTGGCTGCTTCTCACACAGGCTCACGTAGTCCCGGTCTGCGGGGCGACAACATCGGCTGCGTTAGCAAAACCTAAACGTTTTCACCCACACGGTCACGTGACCCGGGCGGAGACCCTCGGTCACATGACCCGGGCGGAGTCACGTGACCGGGGGGGGGGGGGGGGGGGCGGCGGCACACCTACCCAGGGTGGACCCCATCTCTGCACACTGAGAGATGTACGGGAACCGCAGGATCTCCTTCCACTTTTTACTCCGCCCCTTCCGCTTCCCGCCTCCACCTGTGGAGGGGAGGAGAGGTCAAAGGTCAACAAGGATGCGACACACTCTCTGAAGCATGTCCTCCTTCTCGGAGAACGAGAAGGAGAGAGAGAGAGAGAGAGAGAGAGAGAGAGAGAGAGAGAGAGAGAGAGAGAGAGAGAGAGAGAGAGAGAGAGAGAGAGAGAGAGAGAGGCAGAGAAGGTGAGAGAGAGGCAGAGAAGGGGAGAGAGAGGCAGAGATAGAAGGAGAGAGAGAGAGAGAGAGAGAGAGAGAGTGAGACAGAGGCAGAGAAGGGGAGAGGCAGAGATAGGAGAGAGAGAGAGAGAGAGAGAGAGAGAGAGAGAGGGGGAGAGAGAGAGAGAGAGGGAGAGAGAGAGAGAGAGAGAGAGAGAGAGAGAGAGAGAGAGAGAGAGAGAGAGAGAGAGAGAGAGAGAGAGAGAGAGAGAGAGAGAGGCAGAGAGAGAGGCAGAGAGAGAGGCAGAGAAGGGGAGAGAGAGGCAGAGATAGAAGGAGAGAGAGAGAGAGGGAGAGACAGAGGCAGAGAAGGGGAGAGGCAGAGATAGGAAGAGAGAGAGAGAGAGAGAGAGAGAGAGAGAGAGAGAGAGAGAGAGAGAGAGAGAGAGAGAGAGAGAGAGAGAGAGAGAGAGAGAGAGAGACAGAGAGAGAGGCAGAGAGAGAGGCAGAGATAGAAGGAGAGAGAGAGAGAGGGAGAGAGAGAGAGAGAGAGAGAGAGAGAGAGAGAGAGAGAGAGAGAGAGAGAGAGAGAGAGAGAGAGAGAGAGAGAGAGAGAGAGAGAGAGAGAAGGTGAGAGAGAGGCAGAGAAGGGGAGAGAGAGGCAGAGATAGAAGGAGAGAGAGAGAGAGAGAGAGAGAGAGAGTGAGACAGAGGCAGAGAAGGGGAGAGGCAGAGATAGGAGAGAGAGAGAGAGAGAGAGAGAGAGAGGGGGAGAGAGAGAGAGAGGGAGAGAGAGAGAGAGAGAGAGAGAGAGAGAGAGAGAGAGAGAGAGAGAGAGAGAGAGAGAGAGAGAGAGAGGCAGAGAGAGAGGCAGAGAGAGAGGCAGAGAAGGGGAGAGAGAGGCAGAGATAGAAGGAGAGAGAGAGAGAGGGAGAGACAGAGGCAGAGAAGGGGAGAGGCAGAGATAGGAAAGAGAGAGAGAGAGAGAGAGAGAGAGAGAGAGAGAGAGAGAGAGAGAGAGAGAGAGAGAGAGAGAGAGAGAGAGAGAGAGAGAGAGAGAGAGAGAGAGAGAGAGAGAGACAGAGAGAGAGGCAGAGAGAGAGGCAGAGATAGAAGGAGAGACAGAGAGAGAGGGATGCAGAGAAGGAGAGAGAGAGAGAGAGAGAGAGAGAGAGAGAGAGAGAGAGAGAGAGAGAGAGAGAGAGAGAGAGAGAGAGAGAGAGAGACAGAGGCAGAGAGAGAGAGAGGAAAATGTGTGTCGGATTTCTGCATTGAATGATATCATCGTCTCAATGTGCACATATTTATAAATGACGTCCTCCTTCCCCCAGATCCCCCTTGTCCTCTGCCCAGTTTATTTTATTCCACGAAAGAGGGAAAAATGTAGCGGTTCATTTTGAATTCTTTGTCCGTTTGCCTGCGTATGCGGCCGCGTGTGAGCGTGCGAGTGGGTGTGAAAACGCAGGGGAAGGAACGTACTGTGTTTTAACAGGCTCAGCCCACTCCCAGTACCAGGAGCGAACAGATCAGAGAGGGTCTGGATGAATAACACGACTGTCAACACAGACGACCGCATCACACCTCGCTCCGAGACTAAAGCTACAAAACACTCAATCCTGTTGAATTCCAAAGAAATGTCATTTCCTCAAAGGGGATACCTCGGGGCAGGAAGGCCAACACCCATCATCCCGACAGGCCCTCCTCCACCACCCTCCACCCCACACCGGATGACCTTTGGCCTCCATCCCCGCCACACTTAAAGGTCCCATGAAATGCCACCAGGTGTGGTGTGATTAGCCGCTACAAGCCGTTTTTTGTAAATATGTCCCTCATGACATCACAGGTGGGCGTATCCACCTGGATGTGTGACGGATAGATGAGCAACGTTTGCTACGGTCCACTGGGTACGCTGGTAGACTGATCTATCCAGCACACATCTAGGTGGACACGCCCACCTGTGATGTCATAAGGGACAGATTCCCAAAACGGCTTGTAACGGCTAATCAACCCACACCTGGTGGCATGTCATGGGACCTTTAAACATTCCTTTAACAAACAACATCCAACCCCCTGGCCCACAACGGACGGCTGTGTCGTCAGCATTCGCGACGGCAGCAGCGCAAACATTCAACCGCACTAATCGCTTACATCATGTTCGTCTCCACGCTGTGCATATGGGAATGTTGGAACCACAGCAGCCTTCGCCCCGTGGTCTCTTTCCCTCAACCTCTCTCTCCCGCTTGCCAGTGGAAACAAGCTCCGAGCGTAGCATTGGGCCCTCGCATGAGAGGGCTGTTTGGGGGCGGGGGTGGGAAAGTGAGGCGGCGACAAGCGGACATCTTTAAGTAATAACCCAGGAATGTGAGAAACACCACATCGACTCTACGCTGTAACCCTCTCTCTCTCTCTCTCCCTCTCTCCCCCTCTCTCTCTCTCTCCCCCCCTCTCTCTCTCTCTCCCCCTCTCTCTCTCCCCCTCTCTCTCTCTCTCTCTCTCCCCCTCTCTCTCTCTCTCTCTCTCTCTCTCTCTCTCTCTCTCTCTGTGTCTCTCCCTCTCTCTCTCCCCCTCTCTCTCTCTCTCTCCCTCTCTCTCTCTCCCTCCCTCTCTCTCTCCCTCCCTCCCGATTGTTTGATCTTTGATCTTATTTAGAACACACACACACAGCGGATCCCCCTTCATTGCCATGGCGGCCGAGCCCCCCCCCCTCCCCCTAGTCAAACAGAAAGTCCATACTTTGGGGAATAATGAGGAAACTCCTATTAGTGGGAAGTTTATGGATAATAGTAAAACTAGTTATAATCATTATCTAGCGAGAGGTGGAATATGGACGCAGAGTCCTGCATTGAGGAAGTGACCGGCAGCACACAACCAGACAACAAAAGTGTACACAGATTACGTCAAGATTGATAAGGCTTGTGTTTTCCCAGGGTTTTATGTATTCTGGTTCCAGGGCCTGTTTCGCAGTCTTGGGAAGACAAGGGGAGGCAATGTTATCATGCCAACTCTGGGAGACTGGGGGCGCCTTACTATAACAAGCGTGGTCCAACTTGGATGTATTAATAACTCAAAGTCAGAATATCCCCTGAGAGAATCATAAACTCCAAGCACCTGCTACCCAGCGGGCGCTGGTGGAACCGAGGGTAAACAGACACTCCTCCTCGTGCCCGTCGAGCCCTCGGGAGAACCACACAGAGACGCTCCAAATCGGTTTAGAGAGCTGTTGTACATCGAGGTACAGAACGTCTGCGGGGAGGCGCGGAGGCAGGGCCACAACCGACCAATGAGCACACCGTAGAGGAAGGTTTGCTCCCGATGAGAACACCACAACCGACCAATGAGTAGGGCTGGGTATGGTGGCCAATTTCCTAAATCGATTCGATTTCGATTCATAAGGTTCTGAATCGATTAATCACGATTCGATTCAATCTGCTCTTAAATAATGAAAATGGCTCAACTGTGTTACAAAACACAAATGTACTTTATTTTTTCTCTTCACCTTAAACGACCGGTTTTAAGCGCACACTTGTAAATTGGACAGTTTAAACTTGAGCTGTAAACAAAACTGTCTCAAGTCTCAAAAGTACAATTTTGAAATTAGAAAGGAATTGCAATTGAAAGTATACTTGAACTACAACATTCCATCACTGCAAATTGCATTAAGACATTGTTTATTAAAGTGCAAAAATAATAATAATGGTAAGAAAAATCTTTATTTACCGAGCCCTACCAATAAGCACACCGTGGAAGAATGTTTGCTCCCGATGCGAACACCACAACCGACCAATGAGCACACCGATGAGGACTACGTGATGCCAGGCCTTCGAGACAAAAGGTGTCATTTATTTCCTGCTTGGGGGTCAACACCGTGTGAAGTGATTGTGGCGAAACACTCTGGTGCTCCGCCCTACCGTTGAACTGGCACACAATGTTGACCAGCAAACAGCTCTAGGTCCTCTCCTTTATTGGGACTCTTTTCTTCTCCCTTCTCACCGACACTTCCTTCAGGGCACGGCTTTCCACAATTTCATGTATTCCACGTTCAATTTCCGCGTGGTGCATTCATGTATCAGCACCTTATTCCAGAGTTTTCCCTCCTGTAATATCTCTTATTGTACTCCATGTCCACCAATGCGGCTCAGTTGCACATTTGAGCACAGTTCAGGAAATCATAGGATTAACGTTTCTGCTGAAAACTGATTTATCGGAGGGTGACACTGACAAGTAGTTTCCTGTCTGGGCGTTGCTCTCTGGCGGCTCTCCAGCGCTCTACAAAACGATGGAGCCAATCATTTGAGCGACAAAAAAAGATGTATTGCAATCTTAGTGGTCCATCTACTCTGTGAAAGACAAAGCAGGCCCACACTCTCCGTCCTTGGCTGATTCCAATCTGAGAAAGTGTGCCAATAGTTGGCACATTTCACATAAAAAATATTCAAAAGGATTTTATTTGACATTCAAGCAAGCCATTTTCCTTGTTAGGGGATCAAAGAGTTAGCTTGGATCAGTAGCTCTTAATCTCGGTGAAACCACAACAGTAAAACAAACGCGAACCGAGAAAATCCCCTCTTCATTACACATGTTTGCAATTGTCGACTCCGTAATTTCCCCCCAACAAACCACCAGCAAGGCACGTCGAGGTCTGAGTCGTTCTCTGCCGTCGTTTCCTGTTCATCAGCCTCTGCTTTTCACACAAGATGCAGAAGTACGCGCTCTGATGCATGTCGGCCAACACCCCTTTATGTACATACAGGTCATCAAGCAGCCTGCGGAGTGAGCCAACCATAAAGTCTTGGCAGGGGACAACCGCCTTTGTGTGTGTGCGTGTGCGACATTGCTAGAGATTTGTATCTCTAGCAATGTCGTCATCCCCTTTCTACTGTTGCAAGCCATGAGTTCTTTGTAACACACGGTGCATTCAGACAAAGGTAGGCAGTCGCTGGAGGAAGGCTTCAGGTAGGCTGCGGACGTGGGAGAACGAGCCCAAGACATTTACGCTGGGTGCATGCGACCTAAACTCATTTGTCAAATGATACTAACGGATGCAGCCTTGACAGTCATAGTGGTTGGTGGCAAGCATGTCTGCACCACATCCTCGTCAATGTCTGTGATTAACTGTTGATAATATATCACGCCTCCGGTAGTGATCTGAATATGAGTGTTTTCTGAACACTGTGAGGAAGTGCAAAACCACGGAACCCCTTGAGAAGTTGGGTAGTCATTTAGTAAATCCACATGTACTGGGATTGAACCCAAACCTTGCGGCGTCAGTTTGGGATGCAAATGCTTTAATTTCCTTGAGACACTCATTGCTTTCCACTGAAAACACATTTGCCTGAGCTTGCAGGTCGGGTCTGTTGTTATGGAGATGTTATTCAGGTCGGTGGACTGGAGGTGGGTTTGATCGTGTTTTTCCGTGAGATTCATCCCAATATGGAAATGTAATGCATGCAAAGTCCTTGTTCCGATTTTGTCTGCAAATTCACTAAGGTCTTCCAAGAGAATCCTGGTCACATGCACCAAATGCTATAAAGCAAGAGGCCAAGCAGGCCCACACGCCATCATTGGATGATTACAATCTGAAAAATTTGCCAAGTTAGTTATAGGATATGTGAAACTCCAAAATATTCAAAAGATTTTACTTGACATTCAAGAAAGCCATTTTCCTTGTCAGGGTGTCAAAGATTTAGCTTGGATGAATTACTCCTAAATTGGGGAAATCACAGCAATAAAATGAATGTATGAAATAGAAGGGGAATGGTGGTGGTTCGATGTGTTGTGGAGACTCATCCCAATATGGAAATGTAATGTGCATGCAAAGTCATGGTTCCAATTTTGCCTGCAAAGTCAATTAAGTCATACAGGCAAATCCTGTGGTCAAAAGTACAAAACTCTCAAGCAAACTACACAGGACTCATCGGGGTCGTGTGTGTCAATGTGCTCCACTTGATCGAATGATTGACCAATCGGGGTAAAAAACGGGGGAAGGGTGGGTGGGGTATTCCAGTTTTAAAAAACAATCAAGGGAAGGGGCTATGTTTGAATATGGTGCCTGACGGTAAACGGTCCGTCACTATCAGTGTGTGTGTTTGCGTGACACAGTTTGCCAGAGGAAACCGACGGCAACAGTGCCCAGACGACTATGGGAGGAAGAAGCTCTTTGTTCGACCCCTGTTTCCACCAATGAGGTCATCCCACGCCAGCTCGCCTCAGAACGGCTGCGGGGCCGCGGCGTTGTCCTGAAGGGAACAGCTGGAACATCTGCTTATGTGTTCAAACAGAGCAAACAGGGCTGACGCACAACCTGGTGGTCCGTTGTGTTTGGCTACCGCAGCTCGGATCACATGTTTGTACTTGTCGGGTCACTCGTCGACTAATAGTTATAAAGTGGAGATCACCCGTGTAGCATAAGAGAGGGATCTTATACGCACCAGCAGTCCTGGGGCGTTTCCTATCCCATAATGATAGCGATTGTTGTTAGTACTTGCACTTGGTTCTATGAACATCTTTACTGTACCGACAGCGGTATATTGTTTCTCTTCTTAATACAAATGTGCTTATTGTAAGTCGCTTTGGATAAAAGCGTCTGCTCAATGCCCTAAATGTAAATGTAAACCATGAGGAGGACGGGGGCAGAAGTGTTCGGCAATGAAATAAGGTTGAGGTGCAATGGCCCTTGAAACAGAGCTGATTCCAAGCTATTCTCTTCCCAGACGCGTAAAGATTTGTTATTACTGTTACCGTTTGTGCCCGAATTGTGTGTAACCCTAACCCTATCAACAACGCAACCCGACTGCCCTTCTCTGGTTGTATGGATCACAGTTCCTTGTAAACACGACCATTATAAATAGCAACTGTGCCAGAGGGCATGGGCTTTGTGCTAATACAAACCGAGGCGGTCAAACCGGTCCATAACCAAAGAGCCAATGAGCAGCGGCTCGCTTCGTTCGTGTGGCAGGTGCATGAGAACCCCCCCCCCCACACACTCTCGGATTTGCACTGGAAAGGAAAGAAATCACCATTTTCATTTTAGTGACGCAAGCTAACAAAGCTTTTGGAGCTAGAGCGCAGGGCAGTTACACCGTACGCATGTCTGTAACTCCATTCTCACCACCTGCTCTACAACTGTACGAGGGTTCGAACAAAAGAACCAAAAAACAAAAACGATGCTCATCCTCGCCTAATCACATATGCCTCAATAAAACGGATTACATAACCCCCCCCACACGATCCAATCAAAGAGCAATACAGGCCAGGGCACCGAGAGAGGACATGCTGTTTGCTCATCCATAAACCCCCAGAGGAACAGAGCATAGTCCACATTAGATTAGCCCCGGACCGGCGTTATGGGTCCTATAGCCGCTCAACACTAGTGGATTGTTCGGTGGCTCTCCCTATGTTCTTATGAACTGAACTGAATGGCTCATTGTCAAGAATAACGAGGATGAAAAACGCCCATCAAAGCATGCTGCAGGATAGGGTTTTATGGTTTTATTATTGCAAACATCCCGAATTAATGATCCAAAGTGACAATGTTTATCTCCTTGTGACTCCTCCTGGCAACTCTGTTCATTATCTTATTCATAAAACCGTTGGTCAGGGGAGCAGAAATGTGACCAAGCCGACTTACTGTAGTTCCAAACCGGCTTCAGATCCGGTCTTTACTGGAGACAAGTCAAGCCAAAAGAGTCAGGATTGTTCTTGTTTGGTGTCAGAATATATTCATATGCACAGTCCCATTCAGTTTATCATCCCTACTCATCATGATGATAAGATTTTTTCCACCATACTGTCGATAGGGTCAGTGGGTAGGTGATGTGATCTGGCTCTATAGCAGACATGGGAAGCCAAGCATGGGTTGAATCACGAGAACCCAAGTCTTTATACATCCCCTTAAAAGGGATAGATTGGATTCCAGTTTTAAAGAGAGAGAAAAAAAACCTTGCCTACACTTTTCCACCAATGAGATGATAACGCTGAGGTGTTACCAGGCAATATGGAATCCCCAAACCAATCAGAGAAGGGATGCCCCGATTGTTCAGAAGTGAGCCGGGATTGGCCAGAAGATCTAAATAGTCTCATACAGAGGCAGGTGTGCAGTCAACCAAAACTGATATACTCCGTCCAGAGCCTTCACTCATGAATAGCTGACGGATGACTATTACATTTCTTATAGATTACACTCAAATGATGAGCGCTTAAATCTTACCTACAGCGCCTTTAACAAAAGCACATAAGAGGTGAATAAATCATTTCTATCTGCGTTAAACAAAATTTTATTGGTTGGGTAGATACTGTTCAAATACAAAGGAATGACGTCCCCTTAAGAGTCCAGCTAAAGTAGCAGCCAACATCAACCCAACATGCATCCAACTGACAGGATGCTGGTTTGACATGCCAGAGATCACATGCGCACGCACACACACACACACACACACACACACACACACACACACACACACACACACACACACACACACACACACACACACACACACACACACACACACACACACACACACACACACACACACACACACCTCGTCCGAGATATGGGGTTAGGGTAATTACATTGACCCTCTATGGCTGCCGGTTTCATCTCCAGCTGTTCTTATATACTTATAATACTTATAATATATTCTTATATACACAGACAAGACGCGGAAATGCAAACACAGAGACAGACAGACACTTTGTGTAGAAGTGATTTTGTCTCCTCTGGACGTCCTAAATACTTCTCATTTGGAGATTACACATTTGTTTAAATGCCCTTCCGCTGACATTAGACATTTCTGACCTCTGTCTCACGTCATTATCTTTTATTGTTAGAAACGACAATCTGCCTTTTGTCTTTCCGTGTGGCCATCAAGGCCTCACAAAGTGAAGTCTGAATAGACCCTTACCCTAACCCACCAATGCCTCACAAAGTGAAGTCTGAGTAGACCCTATAACCCTAACCCACCAATGCCTCACAAAGTGAAGTCTGACGTAAAATAAAGTACAACTAAGAAGAGGATGCAGAGGATATCATTAAGGCTCATGATACAACGGATACCGTATTGATTATTTACCAATTTATGTACATCAAATATTCATACTTGTTCCATTTGGCGGCATGGCAGTATAGAAGACGTTCCAAAGATGTGGAGCCATGAAGGAAATAAACCACGGCATGAAGAGACACAAGCTTGATTATACGCTCTACAAACAATAACTTCTGCTTTTAAGTATATGTTTATTAACATTTGCTTTTAGATTTATGGACTTCACATCTCTTGTTCCATGTTCAAAATTCCTTTCCAGTAGGAGCAGGAAGCTCTGACATGCTTTATACAAGGGGGAAAAAAAATTCACGCACAAATGTTGCGGTATAGGCCCTAACCCTAACTCAATTGAAATCTCAATTGAAAAGCCCATGATGGGACGATACAGCATTGAAGATAAGCTTTCTTGCTTCTCATTATCTGCAAGCAACAAAAAAACAAAAAGCAAATACCTACTGCTGAAACAATGGAGCGTTTGGCTCCCATGGATTGTCCGGTCGTCTCCATTAATGCTGTCCCTGTTTGTCAGCCAATAAAAGCCCTGATAGCATTATGTCATGGCCCAGTCTGTTCAGAACAATGCTGCCGAGGGGTGAAAAAAACTCCCAAATTATGCTGATGTAGGAAGTAAAGCGAGTGAAAATGTCACTCGCTTGTGATGCTGTGTGGGCGTGAGTGCATGTGTGTGTGTGCGTGCGTGTGCGTATGTGTGTTTGTGTGTTGACAGGGTTGCTGCGAGACAGAAAGATAGCGAGAGAAAGGAAGAAATATGCAAAGTTTTGGATGACATCCTGATGGCTTCACCTTCCACTGCTGGCTGTGACCAGCTGAAGGGTCAGGATACTGCATGACGGCCATCAAATTAGTTAGTGTTGCGTCAATCATCGTCTCTGTTGTGAACTTCTCGTCGGCCTTTCTGCTGATGGCGTGCGGTTTAGTCACTTCACTTGCGTCTTTCTGGGCTTGCTCCAACTCGTTTCCCCACTGACCTTTTTCTTCATCGTGCAAAAAACACAAGAATCTGCTCGCACATTGAACACGTGTATATGAAAAAATATGTGTCGATATACAGTATATCCCTGTGGTACATCCCTGTAATGTATGGGTGTTGGTTCCTACTGTTCATGAATTTGCAGATTCAGATATACATTTAAATTTATTTTGCATTGAATTGTTATCTCAAAAGGAGGAAATAACATATGGTGTACAAATCGATACTAAATGTATCTAGATGTTGGATAGTTTTCATGAATGCACTAAAATAATTTCCTGAAATATAGGTTATCAAATGTACATCCCCATCATGTATAATGGTAGTAATTATAGCGTGCTTTGTTGTCTTCGCCTTTCCTTAGTTCCTAACTATCTTCTTTCTAACCATGTTCATCCGTCAATAAAGTCGGCAGATTTTTCATTCAAGAGATTGGGTAAATCGTCATACATTATTTCCTGTCGCCGACCAGGAAAATCTCTCTCCTCTCCTTTCAGTTAAAGTTGAAGGAGCATTACCCCATGTGTTAAGCTAGAGTGTGGGGGTGGAGCCCAGTCTAAATACCTTGGCTTTGACTAAGACTTGAAAGGCATGTGGATTCAGCTATGCACTTTCTCTCACTCGCACTCATTCATTTACTGAGCTGATCTGATGACCCTCACCTGGTTTGGATCCTTCGACTGCTGCCTGCACAAGCTGTGAATGGCAAGGCATGCAAGATACTAACCAACACACACACACACACACACACACACACACACACACACACACACACACACACACACACACACACACACACACACACACACACACACACACACACACACACACACCCCTTTGAGAGTGTACTGTAGTATGTGACCCTCTTTTACCAAGCTCATTTACCAAAAATACACACACACACACACACACACACACACACACACACACACACACACACACACACACACACACACACACACACACACACACACACACACACACACACACTTCATCCGTGGTATTGCCAGGATACAAAATCAATATTTCAAATCAGTTATAACCTGATTGTGACCAAGCTGTTTTCTTTTTTTGATTTACATGTCAGGGACCACACCAAGGGATCAGGGGAACTGTTTTGGAAAGTTGTGCAAAAAAAAAAAAGAGTACATAATCACTTTTTAAGTTTTAGTAGAAATAGCTACCTTCAGCAAAAGCCTTAAAAAAATGAGCACAGTCCATCTCTGTACTACCATAACACCGGCATCAAGGCCAAATTCCCAAAGACATCAACCTCTTCGACAATGGTGCACGGTGGTTCTCAGCGGGAACACAATTGCTCCTCGGTTTTTAGTGTTACCTGACCAAACCAGATTGAGCGGCCACAGATCATACGTAGATGATGGGCTCTGAGAATGTCATCGAGCACATCACAATTTTCTGCTGAGGTAACAGGTATTGATATCGGTCAGACGATACTAAGCTGACCAGAATGGCTCCTGTCCCCCTCACCACTCCCCCCCACTCCCAACAGACCCATGGGGGACAGTGGCTCCCACAAAGAAAGACGTCATTCTGGATGGATGTCGTCGGCGTGCCCAATGACTATGTCATGCAAATATAAAGGACTCTCAATCGCATATGAGCTGCCTCTCCATCACAGCGTTTGAATACTGTGTGACGCCGAGTGAGATAAAAGCCAAAGATATCCTTTATCTGTTCCCTATGCACACCATGCCAGAGGAGATTAGCGTAACGCTGTCCTAGTGTTGGACAGCCATTAGCTGCTGTATGAGGCTGTGGATGTATTGCTCGACCATAGCCTGGAGGAGGTCGGTCAGATGGTCCTAATCCACATGAATTACCATCAATTTTAGAGTTATTGTTGGTGGCCGATCACTTCACAGTGGACCAATACCACTCATGTTGTCTCGGTCACACAACGAAAGCATAAAAAAGGCTTCCTTTAGCGGCATGGAGGTTAAGCGGTCTGTGATGTGGTGCAGTTCTGCAGATGGCTTGCAGCCATTGTGAGATGTTTTTTTAATCTGGACTGCCAAGAAGCGAGGACGCTGGTGAAAACAGACCGGGATTAAGAGAATAAGCAGGGACTTCCTGTAGGAGATGCACGCCACTTTGTTTAGCCCCTGGCCCGAGACCCATTCCCATCAACAAGGAAAAGTAAACAGTTTTCATTCCATTTCATTCACATTCTCTCCAAGGCACGGGTGTACTGCCTCAAACGAGGATAGACACACAACCCCTTACACAACTCACAACGAGACCGACTCCACAGTGTAAAATACACTCTGCGTACTGCGACAGGAAGTTCATACAACACAACATAACCAGAAACAACCTATTTCTCTGTGGGGCTCATTTGAATTCCTATGGAGGTCACACAACTATTTAGTTATCTTCCAATGGCAACACATTCCTGATAGCGCCGTCTTTACTGATAATGCACCCCAAAACAAAATGTTGTTCATTATAAGGGTTGTCTTGCGTCTTGTTGGCTGTCAATGTTCTTTGGGCCTTTTGCATTGCTTGGTGCTGCCTTAATAATAGAATATCAAGACCTTTTCCCTCTGCCACACACAGAGCCGGCACTCGTGGGCCCCGATGGGAGCAGCTGGGGCCACTGAGGGCCGTCGCGGTTCATTAGCAGCTCCTTATAATTCATAAGGCTGTTAATTCATTCAGCCCCACCGTTCCTAGTCCCATCATCAGCCTAACACGTTCCAACCAGGCCCTTCTCTCAGTGTGGTTCCTCTCCCTCTTCACTAGCACTCATCGCTATAAGCTTAGTCTGGGTGATGTTACGCTACCTGATCAGAATAGGGCAGTACACTGTGTGTAGACGTGCGTGCAGTGCACGTAAAACTGATCCCACACTTCTGGCTCCCTGTCACCAAGTTAAATGGTCATTGTCTGATTTCTGTGGAGGATGCCAGAGGCAGAAATTCTTCTGCGTCACTGCAATTCCACGAGGCCCTAGGCCCACAACACTAGGCTATACAAAAGTTTTTGAGTGTATATGTGTGTATGTATGTGTGTGTGTGTGTGAGTGTATGTGTGTGTGTGTGTGTGTGTGTGTACCAGTGAGTGGGTGAGCGAGTTAAACCAGAAAACATGGCCTTGTAGGTCACTTTATCATGTCTTTAGATGGATGGAGGCTTATAGCAAGGTTCAGGAGAAGTATGGCACTGAAGCTTTCCTTATGGCAGTATGTTTTCATGTAAGAATGCATGGACAGTACTGCCTGACAAATACATATATTATGAGAAAGATCCACATTTGATCCAATTCGATTGTCTGTCCAAACCGAAACACTACAAACATAAACCGGGGTGTTTCATAGCAAGTATCCGGCCAGTACCTAGCATTATCTAATATAAATAGATCATGGCCAACTACTAATGTACAGTGTTATACAAATACTGTATTGGCACTGTCTTACAGTTGTACTGAAGCATTTGAGATGCTATGCTCAATGCAGGATGTCTGTCGGTATTTCTAAGTAAACGAGCACTCGAGACACGAATCTGTGAAGGCATCATTTGTCATGTTCAGACGGCATGAATTGCTTGAAGGAGGGAAGACCATGATTGATTTGATCACCTATCACGTCATCACGAATCCCCTGGTAGGCTACCACACTCCCTGGTATGATAACAAGATAACTGCCCATTAAATATCTGCCTGAGCGTGTACGATCTTGCGAAATAGCTGGCACACCGTTTCATCATCAGCACATCATTTATTTTATTCCCAGGCAGAAAAAGCGGATGTCGGACGCTGTTTTTTTTTTCTCCCCCTCTCTCAAATAGGAAACGCAAGCTCACACGTAGGATATGTCAAATCTTTAAACCTACAAATCAAAAGGCCTAAAAAGAAGATCGGCTGTGATACACGGGGCCATCCACAGCAGACCTGGCGTTTGGTAAAGGAAGATTACATTAATAGGAGCATTACATAAGACGACAGGCCTATAAAATTAATCTGTATGATTGAACTACTGTATGCTGTAACGTGCTGCCCAGTCGCCAGGCCACCTAAACATCCGTCATCGAGTAGCGTTTTTTTTTTTTGCATCACATATTGTGATCTTGAGTTTTAATCCAAACATGTGTTGCTTCCTCCATGGTATAAAAGGTTCAATGAAAAAAAAAAACGTACCCTCTCTCGCCTTCAGCAGTACAGTGTTGGCTACTATGTTCTCCAGCTCCATCACAAATCCAAAATGAGCTTTCCTCACGCAAACGTCTGCAGAGAAAACCACAATGTCCTTCACGTCGTAACGTGCGGTTGCGTTACTCCTCGTCCGTACACGACCAGATGTTACTCATATCATAGTCGTATGGAACACACAGGATATCATAGGATTGCTTGTCATGAAAGCCCAGTATGGTTCTCGTGGGGAGCTCTCGGAGCAGCGCTGCATCTCTACTCTCTTCCAAGGCCGTTCCATACGTGAATTAATCTCAAATACGCGTAAAGATTAATATTTCAATCTGCCCCATCAGCGGAAGCCTATAACGTTTTTGTCTGATAACGCGTTGGACAGGAGCGGAACACTGGGCTGCTACTGCTGGTCGGAGCTGTAGGGGCTGGCGGTAGTGGCTCAGTGCAACGGAGAGAATATCCATGCAATGGCGCTCCCCCTTTCGGTGTAACCTCGTTCCCAGGCGTTCTCTTCTCACGACGGAACGCCTGAGCCGGGGTGCGCCGAATTAGCGTTATCGGCAAGAGGGGGCGGGACTTTCCGTTAGACAGGGTTAGCGGCGGGAACGGGTGGTACTTCCAGTATCCGTTGTTTGTTTGGGAGAACATTTTGTGCCATTTGTCGTAAGAACTTCATATTGATATTCATTGGTCGTTATTCTTTTTCATCTCACTCCAGACAGGGTCCGTTAAAACTAGCGTACACAGCTCGTGGGAAGATAACGGAAATTGCGTTGCGGTTGACCAGGATAACGCTACAATGCAGGCTCCTCTCTCAGCCTACTTTCAGTGCGTTATCAGAATGGTCTGGGCGTTTTGCAGTTATTTTTTTTGCCCTTTGGTTTGATGGTAAACTACTGGCCATTGAAAGGAACAAAATATCACTTATCTGGCAAGGTACCATGGTCTTGGCCCGGGGCGACAGGTTCCAGTGGTATTATTTGATTTCCAGTGTATTGGGCCGGAACTACATCTCCCGGTCGAGGGGCAATTTGTGACGGTTCATTTCTGACAGCTGGTGTTCACCTGAATCACCCTGAATCACCTTATTAAGAATATCTAGACAGCCAGGGCACGTATTATTTTCTATCACCGTATATTTTCCTGCGTCCGTCGGAGCTGTCAGAAAAGCAACTGCTGTTCATTGTTGAAAGTATTTTTTGCCTTGCGTCTTACTTGAATATACATATTTAGCACCACCATCTGGTGGAGTGTAGAGTTCTCATTGCTCCCTTTTCTACCGCCAAAAACTAAAACTTTGTTTTAACGGTCAGTGGCATCCTTGAACGATAACCTTCCCGTGTCAAGAAATATGCTGCAATCAAAAACAAATCACTTTAATGGATTGGAACCATTACAGTCTTTGTCCCAGTACATCTTCTCCAAATAACATGATTGACCAACATGTAGCAACAATATTGTAAGTGCTTGAGTAACAAAATCATATTTTGATAACGGACAGATATTCCTTTCATCCTGCAAGTCCCATGGTTATTTTTCTCTCATCCCCACAAAATAAAATCATTACAGTATACAAAATAGGCTCCAAAAGCCTAAATAATACAAGGTACAGGCATCTTTCCTGAAACAAAAACACTACAATTGAACATAAACCAGTCAATTGCTGGGTCAAACACAAAATAACCGAGAGGATTACATAGGTGAAGTAAAGTCTTAGTATTCATCCAGGTTATCTGCTTTGGGGATGGAAAGACCCCGGTCTTTCAGGACCTGCATCTTTACTTTCTCCGTCTCCTGTTTGGCCTGCTGCTGCAGTCGTTGCTCCTCTAGAATCTCCTCTATAGAGACCTGTTGCAAGACCGCGTCACAGGGCTTGTCCATGTCCTGGGGGAGACACACACAATAGGCCACAAGACATGTCAATCCCAGACACTGAAAAAAAACAGGAAAATGGAAGTTGATCGTTGCTAGTGTTGATATGAAAACATGTACAACAGATGACGCATCCCATATCAAAACAGGGGCCGGTGGTGCCCGCTTTGATTTAGATCAAATGTAGTCAAGTCATAGTGCAAGCGTTCGCCAAGTGTTTTGTGAGATTTCTGCTTGGTTTCTAAATATTTACACCTACCCCTAAGCAAGTGGAAAAACGAAATATAGACATGCAGAATGATGGTTCGGACCACAGCACTGTACCCACTGCAGAGCACCCAGCAGCAACCCATTTCAACATAGGATACTGGTGAGGTTTAACATTTTAAGTTGCGTTATTCAGTCTATGTCCTCACCCGTCCCTTGTCTCAATCACTTCTGTTTACATCGTAGCTTGTTGATGAAGGACTTTACACACAGACTTTGTAACAAACTCATGCATAACTGGTGAAACCTAATACTGTTGTACAGGTGCCAAATAAAAGCAGATACAATCCCTCTTGTATGCAATAAGGTTAGTGTGAATGAGTGGGATTTAATGATTAGTAATTTGGGGTCCAAATATATATTATAGTGTCGAAAATAACTTGCAATACCTTTCAGATGAAGTTACCAGTTTTAATTTAAGGTCTTGAAGGCCTGTGGGGAACAACTAGTGGGTGTGTATGCTGACATTTTCAATCTGTCCCTATCCCAGGCAGTAGTCCCGAGTATTTAAATCAACCATAATCATACCGGTTCCAAAAAAGCCTAATTCATCCACGCTGAATGACTTAAGGCCGGTGGCGCCAACTTCAGCCCCCATGAAGTGCCTAGAAAAGCTGGTTCTTACCCACACAAACGACACAGTATCGGACACTGTCGACCCATCCCAGTTTGCCTATCGCCCCAACCGATCAGTGGATGACGCGGTGGCCATAGCCCTACATCACACTTTGCAACACCTGGACAACAGCAGAACATAAGTCAGAATGCTTTTCCTGGACTATAGCTCTGCTGAGCTCATAGTCAGTGCTGAGCTCATAGTCAGCACAGGTTCACCACAGGGCTGCTGCCCCAGTCCCAAACTCTTCACCCTGTACACGCATGATTGTGCTTCCACACGTGATAACACCATTGTCATCAAATACGCTGATGACACCACCATCCTGGGCCTCATCAAGGGGGGTGACGAGTCAGGCTACAGGAGTGTGATAGAGGATATTCTCATCTATGGAGAGGAGAATGACCTCATCCTCAACGTAGCCAAAACAAGAGGGGTGATAGCAGACTTCAGGAGGCGTCCTGCCCCCCTACAGCCCCTTACCATCCAAGGGACTGAGGTGGAGAGGGCAGACAACCACCGATTCCTGGGACTGCAGGTGATGTCTGACCTGAGCTGGTCTCTAAACACTGCTGCCACAGTGAAAAAAGCCCAGCAGCGGCTGTATTTCATCAGACTGCTCAGGAAATCGGGACTAAACCAGCGTCCTCTCACCCTGGCCTACAGTGGACTTGTAGAGAGCATTCTCACTTCAGGTATCACTGTCTGGTACGGGAATACCACAAAGACAAAGAGGAGGTCACTCCAAAGGGTCATAAAGACTGCTGAAAGGATTACTGGGACCACACTTCCCTCCATGGACTTTATTTACAGTCAGCGCTGTCGGAAAAGGGCAGTGAGAATCATTAGAGACTCCCTCCACCCAGCTCACCCTCTACTCAATAACAAACATTGCAAATACAGACACAGTAGAGCGGACAGTGTCATCACACACACACCACAAGATTCTTCAATAGCTTCTTCCCTGCAACAGTGCGACTGATGGCATTAACAGAGAACATCTGAAAAAATACAATGTGCAATATTGTTTTTTATTTATTTATTTATTTTATTTATTTAAATATATACACACCACCCTACCCCCACTTCCTACGTGCAATAACGCTGCTACGTGTGGTTATACAGTATGGTTGCACTGCTGAATTCAATTTTATATGTATATATTTTTACATTTTAAATTGTAATCACCATCTACTGTGGTGCTCTCTGAAATGCAGTGCACAACATGCAATTTGTCCTTATCTCAATTTTTAAAACTTTTTATCTCTCTCTCTCTCTCTCTCTCTCTCTCTCTCTCTCTCTCTCTCTCTCTCTCTCTCTCTCTCTCTCTCTCTCTCTCTCTCTCTCTCTCTCTCTATACTGAACTTGACTTGGGAAGCCCTGCACAAGAAATCCAATGTGTTTGAACTGTCTGGTTTATGCACAAATGGCGAATAAAAACCTTTGAACTATGAACTTTAAGTCTAAGCATCACTAATTCTAGATGAAGTCAATAACTTGACTAAAGTGATTCACCCATAGAAAAACGCAGGATTAAAAAGAGTAAGACTAATGCCGTTTGACATAGTAATTAGTGTCAGTAATAACGATTTCTGAATTGCATCAATCAATCATTTGAGATTTAAACGTGTAGGTGAACGTGGGCCTACTCACCATCTCTCCGAGTAAAACCACGTTTTCTCCCCTCACGATGAAGATGCCTCTGGGGATGTCCCCGAACTTCTTGCCTACATGGATGCGTTCAACTGTCTGATGAAAAACTAAATTGGCTGGCAGAGGATGTAAACAGAGAAGGGTAAAGTAAGAAACAAACCCGATGCGATACAATCCTCTGCCAAACACAACGTGCAAGAAACCCAAGAGTCTACGCTGATATTGTCTAGTTTCAAAAGATAAACCACACGTTTAGAGGACTTTATTGTCAAATTGATTGCATTAGAAGCAGAAGGTAATATATAACCATTAATTAGGAAGTTTAATGGCCATACCAAACTGATCAATGCTTCTGAGGAACCCAATTAGTGTTCTGCCATCTCGGAGCAGGACCAGATGTTTCTCTGTCGCCGTGAAAAGAAAGAAAACACATCATACACACGTACACGGTACAGTATCATGCACACGTACAAGGTATCAAGCAATTCCATACAACAAGATTGTATAGCCCAAACATAGTCACGCCAAGAACGCCAGTGAGACAAAAGGCACCGACCGCCACGCCAAACATTGACTTACTATCGATGTCATCAATGAGACTTGCCGTTCCCGGTACGTAATTCATCTTGATCTGTGTAGTTTGCGCGGTATATTGTTTTTCAATAATTTCAAGCCATGAATGTTTCAAAATGTGTTTCTTCCCAATTAGTACAGGAAGCAATTTTATACACGCTTGGGGTAAACTTCCTGTAGACCTTTAACCCTTTTGGAGCCGAATATTAGTACATTAATATCACAGACAAATTCCGAAACCAAGGTAGTCTCTAAATCATTTATTTTATACAAAATAAAAATAAAAAGTTATCTATCCATATATTTGTGGATTATTTTTAATGTATATTTTACAACGCAAGGAGTTGCAACAATGTAGTACGTCATGCTACTTATTCCCTGTTCGCCCATTGGCTCACACAGAGTGACGCAGCGGAACTGACCCAGGGGGGGCGGGCTGAGGTCTTAAAGGTACAGTACACCCTTTACAAGTAGAAGCCATTCAATCATTTCCTCATTCTTGCCAAACAAGCGAGATCTTGAAAAAAATTATCAAATTCACGTTTGAAATAACTAACGACAGTCCGTTTTGAACTTGCTTTGTGTTTTTTTAATCATATAAAGGATAGTCCGCGTGCTGTAAAAAAAAAAGTCTTCCCAGTATGTATCGTCATTAAATGCGGTCCAATCCTAAATCTAGTTGGCCTTTGAATTACAACTCAGGAGAAAAACAACAGCGCGCATTGCAATAACCAACATGGTACGTGACTCCTCACTGCTATTCACCTTTTTACCTGCTACGGTCTGCAATGATATGTGACTGTGTTAAAGAAACGGGTCGTCCAAGTGTGGACTAGTAAAACCATTGCTACGGCTAAGTGATCAGTGGCTGGAATTAGCGTTATGTAATAGTTAACGCTGCCCTGCTATCTCGGTAGAGGTCTGTGTGTCCCTCGCTACGGTCTCACGTCTAATCTCTTCTGGAGGGCACTGTGTGTTTGAACCAATAGTTTCTGATTCCTGCTGCAAGAACACATTATAAAATAGGGTCTGAGGCCTATCGTAGTAGTCTTGGTAGCATTGTGCCACAACAGCGCACAGACAGTGATACAGACCCTACGTCATCACTTGGAAAGTGAATTATTGTTAGGACGTCTGTGTAAACCTACTATTCTATTGGTATGTCATAAAGCAACGCTAGAGTAGTTCATTTGGTTGCCTTCCTGTAGTGTATGTGACTTCATAACTTTTCAAGCTGTGTGTTCTGTGTTCACAGGACGCTTCTCAGTACCCGGGGTACCCCGCAAACTACTGGTATCCCCAGACCCATTCCACGCCGCATTATGCAAATAACTTCCCCTCAGGAACGGAGATACAGCCCGCGTACAACCCCCAGGTACAGATTCCTTTCTGTTTCACCCGTTGCCAAAATGCTACACCTGAGGCGTTTTGTGTCATCGTCTCATATCTTGCGTTTACCAAACCAGGCAGTGCAAGGCACGTATCCGAACGGCCACGGTGGTGTCTACAATACAGGCCAGGGACACTATCCCACGAGTAACTTCCACCCGTCCAACCCGTTTTACTGCGCTGACCAGATGGCCCAGAGACCCGCTCCGGGGCCATACCCCAACCAGGGCTGTCCTCCAGAGCAGGCTGCTGCAGGCTCCGGCCAGCCTCATGTCCAACACCATCACTACCCTGCTCAGCACTGTCAAGGGGTAGGTCATGGACTTCACCAACGTCAGACTACAGTACAGTGTATCAGAATCACTTTTATTACATCTTATTGTACAGTACACAAGAGTAAAAATCGTAGGCTTGGTTCCTCAACATTCACATAGCAGCAACAGTGCAAGATAAAATAAATAAAGATAAGAAACCATATGAAAAGAAACAAAGTAAAATAAGTAAAAATAAATAAGTAAGTAATATCATCAATAATAATAAAAAGTAATGAGGTGTAATAAAGTGTGAAGTGTAGGGTGTTCAAGTGGTAGTGATAGCAGCCACAGGTAGGGTTATTGTGCAATAGACAAATGCTGTGCAAACACAATAGATGGTTAAATACCAGTCTGTTGTTATGGTGTGCGTGTGGATGGTTGGGGGGGGTAGTGTATTGTTCAGTGAAGTCATGTTTCGCTGTCTGAAATGAATGTACATTTGGACTCAAGATTTATTAAATTTACATTTTCATTCAGGGCATTTAGTAGCAATTTTATCCGAAGCGACTTACAATAAGTACATTTGTCAGAAGAAAGGGAAACAACTATATATCGCTGTCGGTATAGTAAGGATGTTCATAGAACCAAGTGCCAAACACTAACAATCGCGGTAATAGGTTCCCCGTTTATAGCAAACCCATTTCCCGTGTACAACAAAGATAGCTGGGATAAGATGCTACAGGATGCTAAGTATTATTTTGAAGTGCAAGGATGTACAACAGACAATAAGTCCGTACATTAAGTGCAAGGATGTACAACAGACAGTAATTGTGTACATGAAGTGCCAGGGCATACAACATACAATACGTGTGTACATTAAGTCCCAGGATGTACAACAGACAATAAGAGCGTGCATTAAGTGCCAGGACGTGCAATGTACAATAAGTGCATACATTAAGTCCCAGGATGTTTAACATACATAAGTGCGTACAATAAGTGTGTACATTAAGTGCCGGGACGTACAACATACAATAAGTGCGTGCATTAAGTGCCGGGACGTCCACCATACAATAAGTGCGTACATTAAGTGCCGGGACGTCCACCATACAATAAGTGTGTACATTAAGTGCCGGGACGTCCACCATACAATAAGTGCGTACATTAAGTGCCGGGATTACTGTTTGTACTTGCTTTCTCTTCCCCAGGCGCCTGGATATCCCCCGGGGTCGTACGCTCACTACAACGACGGCGGCCACGCGATGCCCCCCAACCCCCCTTACCCTGCCGGCCAGGCGCTGCACCCCCGGCCGCAGGCTGAGAGCTGGGGACACCCCAGTGGGTACGGGCCCACACCCCAGCAGTGGCCCCCGGCACAGCAGCCAGGCCAGCAGCCGGGGCCACAGCAGCAGCAACAACAGCATCCTCAGCATCCTCAGCATCCTCAGCATCCTCAGCATCCTCAGCATCCTCAGCATCCTCAGCATCCGCAAAACCCCTACGGCAATCCGGTCCGTCCCCAACACCCCCCAGCGTGGCCAGGGACCGGAACGGGGGCCCCACCTCCCTACCAACCAAAGGTGTGAGGGGGGCCGTAGCAACGGACCACCCTTGATTTTGCAAATCTCCGAAAATTTATTAGTTGAAGTGTAAAGCTCAGTTCAGACCAAAGATTCACCTTGCAACGGCTTGCAACGAGACGGTTTCAGAACGTCGCAGGGGCGGTGTGAACGGGTCGTTGCAAGGAGTTGCCAGAGATTGAATACGTCAAATCGCAAGGTCCAGTTTTAGAACGCAGCGATTTTACTATTTCTCTAGTCTTCAGCCAATCACAGCACAGAACAACGTGTACGTCACGGCCTTACTCCGTCCCGGTACTGTACTGTCCACTTCAGCATAAAAATATCCGATTGAAATATCCGATATCCGGAGAATGACAAAACACCGTAACTGTAGCCTACTCTCAAGCAAAATAAAAATAAAACTAATTGCAAACCTAACTAATCGCAAACTTAACTAATCTAACCTAACCTACGCAAATGATGCTGTTGCGGCTCTCAGCTGTGCCAGAGCGTTCACAGTTGCTAGGGATACCACCTAGCGTCGCAGCCCGTTGCAGCGCGTTGCTGCCAGTGTGAACGGCCCAGTTTTAGAACGTCGCAGCCCGTCTCGTCGCAAGGAGTTGCGAGTTGCAAGCCGTTGCAAGGTGAATCTTTGGTCTTAAGGTTGAACGTACAATGGTATCGTACGTTCAGGATGTAGTTGATTCAAAGGTGATCAGCAGGTTTCATTCTCAGGTTAAACGTTGTTTCTCTTTCAGGACCAAACAGCCCAAAACCCCCCACAAGCGGGACCAAAACCTCAGCCGGCTCCAAACCCCGCCGGCGGGAAGCCCAGCGAGTTCTGCTCTCCTCCCCAGTTGTACAACCGAACGGGGAGAGGAGGAGGAGGAGGGCCGAGCGAGCCCAATCCTTCACACGGTCAGCCGCCACCTTCTGTGCCGTCTCCGGCGCCGCAGCCGCAGCCGGCCGCCGCGCCCCCCCAGGGCCACGGCCTGATCGGACCCCAGATGCCCAAGGAAGGCCCCAACATGGCCCGGGTGCAGCAGGTCATGGTCCGGGTCATGCTCCTGCAAGAGGACGTCGACGAGTTTGTGGGCAAAAAATCTGACAAGACCTACCGCTACCTGGAGGAGCTGCTCACCAAGGAGCTGCTGGCACTGGACTCGGTGGAGACCCAGGGGCAGGAGGCCATCAGGCAGGCACGCCGGGAGGCCGTGCAGAGGATCCAGGCCATCCTGGATCAACTAGAGAAGAAGGCGTTCTGAGACCGGAGCGGATGGGATTCAAGAGGGTTTTGGTATTTTACTTCTTGCTTTTCGTTTTTTTGCTATTTTCTGCTAATCTTCGGCAGAAGACGGTGAGGGGCTCTGGATTAAATCAGGCTTTCCTGAAGTCCCACAATCATTCCCATTGTGCTGGATATGTTTTCATATGCTAAATGTGTTCAGGACTTCATCAGAACCTCAAGTTGGGAGTGGGACAGAATTAGCTGGTGTTAAGCTGTAGACATTGTTTTAGGGTCAGTAAATGAAACGACTGTACATATCATATCTGCTTGGGCCTCATCGGGAGAATGCTGGTGTGTTACTCTAAAACCATCATCATCCTTTGAACTCGGCATTCCTCTCTGCAATGCAACGCTAATGCTGGCAGAACAACATACTGTAGTCATTTTTCATGATTTGTGTTGTGCCACATAGTATTATTCCGCCATTGTCCAAGTCATAATCAAGGTTTATTTTCATACATCACAAACCTTCCATGCTGCTTTGGATCTCACACTGGTTCTTCCCTAACCCATATTCACTTTCACTTCTGGTGTACCTTCTCACCAAAGAAATGTATCCAATACTTTTCTTGCTATTTTTACTTGTACTCGGTCCTGCATGCACTGTAGTAATATAAAAACACTGTTGAAAGGACGGTTGCAAGGTCTCGGATCTGACATTTGGCCCAAGGTAATGGACGGTTAATGAAAGCCCTCTGAAGATTACTGTCCCCATTACTGCATTTTAGGACAAAGGTGGCCAAGTGCACTCTGTGATGTTATTGCTGTTTTTCTTTAGCTGTAGCAGGTAGTGTTGATAATCCAGTAAGAAAAAAGCTTGAAAGGTTTATAATTATCTTATTTTCTGGGGCTTTTGGAAAACACAAGTATTGAGGTCTACGGGACGAAGGAGGAGAACAGAGTTAATCTGAGGCGAAGAGGGAAGCATTGACTATGTTTTTGTATTTTTATGTATCTGCGTCTGTATAACATAAGAACATCAAAAGGATGAAATGAACATTTCTAAAACAAACAATATGTAAGGTTAACTTGGGGCACGTTATCTAGATTATATGTATCCTGTTTGCTCTGTTCATTGTTGTATCAACGCTGGTAATGCGGCGAGAGCCCTCCTCGGCCCGACTTCTGTTGTGCTTTTTGTTTTTTAAATCATGCTTGTTGTATTGATTTGCAAAAAGAGTGCCATATCTGGGGGATGAACTTCTTTTTCTATGATAAGATCGCAAACCTTGCATGTACAAAAAGATTTTGTTTTTTTCTGTGTTAAAATGGAACCACCCTGTTCATAACTTGACAAATATTTGTAATATAAGATATGTAAAAAATTATCTTGATTACGAGAGCAGGACCTTGCATCAATGTTGCAGATTAAATGCATGTTTCCATTATAAAAGATACGATTTTTTTGCCTGACAGATAAGTTAATTGTCACTACTAAGACTTAATAATTAAATGTCAGGATATTTTTAACCCGTTGTTTACTTTCACATCCATATATTCTTTCTTCACAGTTTCTAGTATGTCGTTTACTTCAAATCGTGTTGTGTGCAAACTCTGGGTGTTTCTGTGGGTGGCGGTGTGTGTTGCCAAATTTATGAACACCTCTGCCAGCTAACGTCAGATCTTTAAATAGCTGGCTATTTGGATGTGTAAAGCATAGCATGCTCTTCATACTCTTTGTGAGGGCGCCTCACCCTAGCCTAAGCAGATCCCACTCATCGCGGCCTGGAACCCCTCAGTACAACCAGTTAAACCCTTAAATTTGGCACTTCCGTTTTATTACTTTCTAATCTAATCGTGTTGACCACCGTTGATTAAACACAATGTCATACGCATCAAGACTTCCTGCGTCCTGGAATGACACATTTCCTGCTCGGAAAGTGGAAATTGACCTGAGTTCTCCTGGATTGGCAGTGGGTGAACTGGAAAGACTTTTATTTACTGGCAAAGCCATCTGCAGCCATGCAGATGAAGTATGGCCGAAGCTTTACATTGGAGACCAGTAAGTACCTTTATTCAAATTGTGGAATTTTAAAGGGCACATAAATAGTCTTATGATATGACCCTGATGAGTTCAAATGTGAAAAAGGAAAGGCTCATAAATCCTAATCATATCTGGTGTCAGACTAAGTAACACTAGATCCACCGGGCGCATTCCTAGAAAACTATTTGGTATTCGCTAAACAAACTCTTGTCATCCACAAGGACTCCACACATATCTGACCTTCCTTTGCATTGTTTTGTTTGTTTGGACCAGGCATAGTGCAGAAAACCTGGCTGATCTATCTCTGCAGCGCATTACCCACGTCCTGAACGCGGCCCAATGTCGTCGACACGCTGGGGCTGATTTATACAAGGGTACGAGTATTACATATATGGGCATTGAGGCCCGCGACTCTTGCAACTTTGACCTGAGTCCTAACTTCCAGAGAGCAGCCTGCTTCATAGACGGAGCTCTCGGTAGAGGAGGTGAGTACGCAAAGGTTGCCACTTATGTATTGACGTGTTCTGGGTAATGTTTGTGTAAATATAGAGTAAATATAGAGTAATCGACCTCCCCTCTTGTTTGTCGTAGGGAGGGTCCTCGTCCATTGCCAGGTCGGAGTCAGCCGCTCCGCCACCCTGGTCCTGGCCTACCTCATGTTGAAGCAGAGGCTGACCCTGGTTGAGGCCATATGTGCTGTTAAAAACCACAGGGGGGTGGTCCCAAACCGAGGCTTCCTGAGGCAGCTTATACAACTAGACGGTCAACTCTTTGGACCTCATCAATACAAACATGTTTAGTCCAGCTTTGTTTTGTTCAAATACTGGTGGGACACCATGCAGAGGCGAGGTTCCCCTGAGCGACCGGTTGATAATCTGTCTAAAAAACAGACATTGTTCATGTCAAACATTAGTAGTGACTCATGCAGGGTCATGGGCAACACAAAAGTATAGCAATGGTTATTTTTTGTATTAGTTTGTAATTGCAAACATCAACTGTGGTCGATCTTCGGGGTTCTTCCTGGAGCATCTGCACGTTGTTAATCCATAATTTTAATCCATGCAATATTGACACACATTATCATTTTCCATCTAATATAGGGACATGAAGCAGAAGGGTGGACGTTTTTCGCTTTTTCAAACCAATAAACTGCAGAATGTGATGATTAAAATCACAATATAAACATAATTAAAGTTTGCGGCTACACAGACTGGTGACTGAGTGTCTATATGTTGTGTGATCTAACAGTGGTGTGGTGCAGGTTGGGGGTATTCCTCCCCATAATAACCCCTTACTGCTCATTACAATGTTTGAGCTGTGAAGAAATATATTTTTCGACAGAGATTAGAGAGAATGTGGTTCTCACGAATCATTTAATAATTGTAAGTACTTTTAAATGCTGCATAATGGTAGAGTGAGAGCGAGAGAGAGCACTGCGGGTTGGAGAATACACAGGATTCAAACGGACCACATAGATTCAAACAGACTTTTTTCCTGGACCAATACAAGAAGGCAACAATCATTAAACAGAGCAAATATGGCATCATCTGTAAATAGAACAGAGTGAACAAACATTTCAAAGTTCAATTTCTCTGATCAATCCTCCAAAAGGAACATCTCTCTCTGTCTGGGGTAGTAGTCATACAGGCTTCTAAACCGGGAAGGTGAGTGATCTTCCATCCTCCAATCACCATTTAAAGACACAAAAATGTATTCAATTTAAAAATGAAAATGTTGGTTACTACTTTTATTATCTAGGTCCTGTGTGCACCTCCTTCTGATCCTTGTCTGCCTAACCCTAAGGAAATGCTAAATACTATTTGGCATCATAAATGTGATCTCAAAATGTGACTTAAGATTCTGAACACATTTAATTATGACCTTTTAGCTTTTGAAACTAACAAACGATTTAGTAAATGCACGAGGGGTCTATGTTTATTCACAATGGTTTCAATCTTCCCGTCATCTTTCCACCTAGTTCACCATGATACGTGCTGCTTTGAGCATCTGGATCCTGTCTGCTGTGGTCTGCTTGGGCAGAGGTGATCATCATGGCGATCATTCCCATGACGATGGTCATGCCCACCACCACCACGACGAGTCTGATCACAGCACTAGTAACCTCAAACTGGTGTCTTCAGCCAACACAGACTTTGCCACCCAGTTGTACAAAAAATTAGCTGCTCAGAAAGACTTGCAGGGCAAAAACATTTTCTTCTCCCCAATAAGTGTGACCCTTGCCCTGGCTGCGTTGTCTTCCGGGGCCCGTGGGGACACATACCAGCAGCTTTTTACTGGTCTGGGCTTCAACAGCTCTTTATTGACCCAGGCTGATGTAGACAAGGCATTCAAATCACTCCTCACTGGGTTTAATAGGACCTCTCAAGAGGACCTTAGTGCAGGAACGGCCCTGTTTGTGCAGGAAACCTTCAGCCCACGGGCCCAGTTCATGGAGGTGGTGAAGCAGGAGTACCTCGCAGACGTCTTCGCTCTCGACTTCCACAACACCACAGAGAGTGTGAGCAACATTAATAAATATGTGGCAGAGAAGACCAATGGGAAGATTGAAAAGCTGGTTGAAGACCTGGACCCTGCTACACTCATGTACCTAGTCAGCTACATGTACTTCAAAGGTAAGCACGTTTTAATTGAGTGGTTGGGTCTATGTGTCTGTCTCATTGTTGTGGTCAACTGATTGTGTCTGTTCCTCACCCATGTACGTGATGTAGATAAATGGGAGTTACCGTTTGACCCCACGGACACCAAGGAGGACGTTTTCCATGTTGACGAACAGACTCAGGTTCCAGCACACATGTTCTAGTCACAATCGTCCCATAGCTGTGATGATTGGATATCCCATTTTTATATTGTTTGAATTATGATTTATGTTTACACAACACTCTCCAATGACAATTATAAAACGATTTCCGACAGGTTCCAGTACAGATGATGAATATGGAGGAGGAGGTCAACACTTACTATGACAAGGAGAGTTCCACATCAGTCCTGCAGCTGCAGTACAACGGGTCCAGCTCCATGCTGCTGGTGCTGCCTGATAAAGGCTTGGCTGAGCTGGAGGAGGTCATCTGCCAGAACCACGTCAACAAATGGCTCAAGTGGATGCGACGGAAGTACGTGAAAGTCGAGAACGCATCTATTTGATATCTGAAGGGCAGTGGTGGGCAGAGTAGCTAAAAAATGTACTCAAGTAAAAGTACTGTTACTTTAAGATTAGTATTACTCAAGTAGAAGTAAAAGTACTCGTAAAAATAATTACTCAAGTAAGAGTAAAAAAGTATGCAGTGAAAAGACTACTCAAGTACTCAAGAGTACAAGTACTGAGTTTCTCCGATTTATTTTTTAAATAAACAGAGCAACACAAACGGTACAAAATAGACACCAACAAAATATAAAACAGCAATGTTCAAATAAAGATAATGTAAATAACATCCTTTTAAATTAAATACATCAACGTGTGTGTGTGTGTGTGTGTGTGTGTGTGTGTGTGTGTGTGTGTGTGTGTGTGTGTGTGTGTGTGTGTGTGTGTGTGTGTGTGTGTGTGTGTGTGTGTGTGTGTGTGTGTGTGTCACTCTGTTCGAGCCTGCATGAGAGTTCAATGTTGTCATTAGCTGTAACGTCTTTCTGACCAATCGCAGTTCAATGCCGACCTGGGCTGTGCCACTTCGGGAGGGGGCGCTCAGTTACTCCTCTAGACAAAACCGAATTGGTTGCGAGTCGACGTTGACCCGGCGCCCCCCGTTAACGGGCCACAGGGAATTTTCCCAACTCTCCCGATTACCACTCTGCGTTGTGCGTGCGTGCGTGCCTGTGTGTGTGTGCAGGCGTTATTCAATTGCCTCTCGGCCGCTTGTACCCGCGATCTCGTCCTTTCGGCCATCTCCCAACCCTCATGACCATAGGTGAGGTTAGGAACGAAGATCGACCGGTAGATCGAGAGCTTTGCCTTGCGACTCAGCTCTCTTTTCGTAACAACGGTGCGGTAAAGCGAACGCAATACCGCCCCCGCTGCTCCGATTCTCCGGCCAATCTCACGCTCCATAGTACCCTCACTCGCGAACGAGACCCCGAGGTACTTGAACTCCTTCACTTGGGCTAAGGAATATTCACGTGATAGAAATAGATCTCGCATGTAATAAAAGAAAATATCTAAAAAAACAAAGTAACGACCGTCACGTAGCCAAATGGAACGGCGTAAAAGTACCGTTCTTTCTTCAAATATTTACTCAAGTAAAAGTAAAAGTATGTTGCAATCAAACTACTCCTAAAATTACAATTTATCCAAAAAGTTACTCAAGTATTTGTAACGGAGTAAATGTAGCGCGTTCCTACCCACCTCTGCTGAAGGGGTTAGAATGGAGAGCACAGGCCATCGTGAATTGACCTCAATTAACCCAACTGCAATTTGTTGTAGTAGTTCACAATCATGATTTCCACTGATGCATTTTTTTGAGATCAGACTTTGAAAGTCACTATATATCCCTGTTTTCTCCAGACGAACCGATATATTCGTTCCCAAGTTCTCCATCAAGATGTCTCACTCCCTGAAGAACGTTTTGAGTGAAATGGGAATGCAAGACATGTTTGGCGCTGCCGCCGATTTCAGTGGCATCTCAGACCTGAAGCTGAGCGTCTCCGAGGTGAGGATAGAAAAGCCTTGACTTTTACCGTGACGTGAACCAGCGTCCATGTTTTTCTCGGTCCAGCCTCCCTCTGATGCTCTGTCCCTCACTCTGCTGCTCTGTTCCTCTGAAGGTGGTGCACCAAGCCACGCTAGACGTGGACGAGGCGGGGGCCACCGCTGCAGCCGCCACCGGAGTAGGGATCACCCTCCTCTCCTTCCGCAAAATCCCTGTCCTGAAGTTCAACCGTCCTTTCATTGTCCTCATCACGGACTCCAACAATGGAAACATCTTCTTCATGGGAAAGATTGTTAACCCAAACATCTGAAGATAAATAATTCCTCTAAAATTAATGAGATATATTTGTTTGACTGTGTGTTTGTGTGGTAAAATAATATGAGGGATGGAATATATATATTAGCATGTTCCCTTTGTGGTTGATATCATGAGTCTTGCGACGTACAGTTGAGCACCAATTTAAAAATAATGGGGGGAAGAATGGAAAACAAAGGGGAAATTATAACAATAAACCAAGAACTAAACAGCCTTGGTTCTGAGCATGAATGAGACAAGTTTTCAGGCTATATTCGAGTAAACACAGTCATTCTTGAACAATACAGTGTATCAATAAGGCAACATTCATTACACAAGAGTATATAGAGTGCTGTTTAAATATTAGAACGAGAGTCAAACGCTTCAAAGTTCATTTTCTCTGCTCAACTCTCAAAAGGGAACATCCCTCGCACTCTAGAGTTAGTCCAGTCTTGTTCTTTACAATAGTTGATAGGACATTCAAATTAAACAAATTGACTATCTTTAGTGAATAAAAACACATTGGCTTACATAATTGACGTATTGAAATACATCTCATATGTAACATTATACTCTACTGACCATTATTATTCTAACTTTCCACCGCTCCCCTTCAACCAATCTTTGTGTGTGTGTGTGTGTGTGTGTGTGTGTGTGTGTGTGTGTGTGTGTGTGTGTGTGTGTGTGTGTGTGTGTGTGTGTGTGTGTGAAAATAAATACTGGGATAGAGTTGAATAGCATGCATGGTTTCCTTGTTGTTAATAGAAATGTCCCCCTAAATGAAAAAAGTTTTTACAATTGAAATATATTGATCTGGAAGCTATTAGGTTTTTGTCAACATGTTTATTTATTCAGCACCATGGTTTGAACGAAGTGCTGTTCATTTTAATTGTAACATTGAGTCAATCACAAATACACACGGAAGCGCACATTTTAAATTGTAGAAAGGTCACTTGAAAGCTGTACGATCACCATGAATGTAAGATGGAAGTGTGCAATGAATGAGAACCGATGATAACAAAGCATTAAAAAGGTGCATCGCTCGATTGCTTTTTCCTGGAAACATTTCAAAGCATGATGTTCGTCTATCGATTGGATAGAATCTGTGCGGCCTTGAAACATGGCCGAAATAACAAGGGACGAAGTAGCGGAGGGAGACCAGGATGAACCTAATTATAACAAAGAAAGAATCAAATATTCCCCGGAGGAAGAACGAAAACTAGAGAGGCAGCATTTCTGGAGAGTAATCGATGCGTTCAGATACTACAGGTAGGAATAGTCCTGGACAGTAAAGCGCATGAAGCACAACGCACGCTAGCCGCCTCAGACCTCTGGAAATAGAGGCTAGCCTCCTCAGACCTCTGGAAATAGAGGCTAGCCACCTCAGACCTCTGGTAATAAATGTTAGGTATCCCCCTCAATTCTCTGGTAATTGATGTTTGCCCCAGGCCACCATTCGGACTTTCGGCATCACGAGGCTCCTCCTTTCGGTCCGATATCTTCAGAAGACTAAAACCTTTAACGCTTCACAGACTTCTTGACAGAAAGTGTCTCAAACCAAACGTATGCAAGTACAAAGTGGGTTACCCAAGGTGCCCGTAGAGGTAAAATATTGTGAGTCTATCGCCATTACATACAATCAGAACATTTAGTTTTTTCATGTATGGGGCCCTCAATGCGAATTGCCACTAAATTCGTTACGACGTCTTATTCGCTTGTGGATAGCTAACCACAGTATAATCTAAGAAACAGCTTTTCTATAGAAATGACTAGTGATCACAAAGCAAAATTTGCATTAAACGATTTGCCATATTTCCATGCAAAACGTGTCTGCATATACTTGGCCAAATGACGTTCCTTGAAGTATTTTTTTTATCCTAGTGATGTAGTTGTTCTCCAGCTAGCGTAGATCAACCTTATAAGAGAGAAGACAAGGGAATACCTATAGTAAACATTGCTAGCCTGCATGAGAAGAAAATTCATGTGTCAATCATATACCTTGCTGCGCTGTTACCAATGCTGTTTTTGTTCATTTGTGTCAGCACCCATGTCCACGAGCAGGTGAAACGTGCTCAGCGTCAGTATCGGAGCTTAACCCAGCACCATCAGTCCCTACTGCCGAGTGTCCTTCCTAACCTGACGCACATCAGCCAGTGTGTGGAGCACAACCAGGAGGTCCTCCATGCAATAGTCCACAACTGTATCGACATGTTTGAGAACATGGAGTACGGTGAGGAGGTAGGGTGGAATATATAATAATAACCTTACCGTAAGACCCAAAGCACAACTCCAGAACCTTGTTAAGGGGGCAGGGAAAATAATGGGGACCAAGCCCCCATCCTCCTTAAAGGAGATTTTTGAGCACACAGTTAGGAAGCAAGGTGCTAAGATAGCCACAGACCCAACCCATGTCCTAAACATGGAGTATGAGCTGTTGCCTCTGGGCAAAAGATACTGGCTCCCATTTTGTAGGCTAAATAGATTAAAGTTCTCCCTGGTACCGCTATCAATTAAGCTACTTAATGGAGGGAGCTTTCCGTGATGGAACAAGTGCAATAACTGGGGGGGCAATAATGCAATAAGACAATAAAATACTTACTTACTTACTTAATATCAGACAGGAAAAGCAAACTATTGTACAGTATTTGTAGTCTAGGTGGGGCTATCCTTCTGGATCTATTGTAAGAATATGAATGCACCCGTAATCTGTAATCCTTATTAAAAGTAGATCCTTTAAACATTATTCAGCTAACGGTACGTTGATCGAAGGTCTCCTGAAGAGCTCTGAGATCTCGACAGATGTAAACGTTTTGGGACATTATATCTCCCTCTCTTTATTCTCCAGGAGGAGTTGAAAAAACTGCGTCCCGCCTCTATCTTTGATATGGATAAACTTAAGTCCACCATCAAGCAGTTTGTTCGAGACTGGAGTGAAGTGGGCCAGGCAGAGAGGGACACCTGCTACCTGCCCATCATCAAGGAGATCCAGAGGCTTTTCCCCTGCGACCAATAGTGAGAGGCTCGCACGCACCCTGAACAATTATTCTTCATATTTTCACTGTGCAAAGTCAAACCAATGTTTCACATAAAATGACAGCGTTATGACTGCTTCAATATCTAAAACGATAAGCTATTTGACATTCAGTTTACTGTCAGGGTTAATTGTCAAATACAATCGGGGTTAATTGTTGTCAGACCAATGTAAACCTGTGAGTGCCTATTATTTTGATTAGAAACTGTAATTTCTCTCAATGAATGATGAAATACTGTCCCAATGCTTGCTATGTGGGATGACAGTATTAACCCATTCCTTTTCATCTGTGTTCTCTGTGTGTCAGTGATGTTTCCAAGTTGAGCGTGCTGGTTCCCGGCGCCGGGCTCGGGCGCCTGGCCTGGGAGATCGCCCGTCTGGGCTACATGTGCCAGGGAAATGAGTGGAGCTTCTTTATGTTGTTCTCCTCAAACTATGTGCTGAATAGGTACGAGTTTACACTCAGGTTATAATGCAACATACTCTATCAAATATACAGTACAGTATATGACATATATCCTAGAGTATATTTATGTATATACTAGTTACAAAAGACCCCTTTTTGTGGCGTTTTTCCATCAGAACTTTTGGCCGTACCCATTACTACCATGCGGCGCTGATACGCGTTTCTACTACCAGTTTAAACGTGATGGTCCACCCGCGAGATGTACTATCTCCGAGGGGCAGCTCTGGTTGCTGGTGGGAGCTCTAGGACCTATAATAACAATTAACTGTGTTCGTAAAAAAGTGTCACTTTTGACCATCAAACTGAATTCCGTCGCGGACATCGCCGGTCTGAAACAACACAAATATATGAATTGTCTAATAAAATAATCAATCAGATATTACGTTAGGCTAAAATATATCTGTAATATGATGTAATCGACTCAAGACAAGCACGTCCTCCGTTAAACAAACACTGTAGAGCGGGAAGCCCGGTTGTAATGGGAATGCAAATCCAAGCAGTGCTGGTCTGCCTCCCGGAGGTAGACAGTCGAGCCGCGTAGAGCTGGGCCGCTATAGTCTGGTGGAAAAAAGCCATTGGTTGTTATCAGCTAGCATTCACACTTATTTTTCATGCTAAATGTATGTTTGTTACTTGCAACACAGAACCTGTTTCATTAGAAAAAAGAATTAGTACCTTGGCTTGTATAACTATCTATAGAGCACATTTTCTTCTCTCTTAAAGATTTGGATTCATTCTCAATAATGGCCATGATCTGGTTATGTTGCCAGTGGCCCTACTGCTAACAAGTCTTACTTCTACAATTTCTTAAAGCACAATGGCATTTATTGCCACGCCGATTGTTTTGTTTTGTACATTTTAGCTCCATGGAGAACCATGTCTTTTTTCTACGTCCTAACTGAACATCTGTCCGACATATCATTTGCTTAGAACGACTTTGCTTGTGATCTTCTTACTGCCACTGCCATCCACCCCTGCCCTCTTACCTGTTGGACGCTCACTTCAGGTGCGAGAAGGTGAACTCTCTTACCCTTTACCCCTGGATCCACCAGTTTAGCAACAACAAGAGGTCATCTGACCAGACTCGATCCGTCAGCGTCCCTGACATTGACCCCCAGAGCCTACCCATTACCTCAGACTTCTCCATGGTAGCGGGGGATTTCTGCGAGGTGTACACAGAACCTGGTGAGAAATGAAGGGCAATATGGTCGAATCCCGCACACACCTTATGCAATGTGCCTCTCAAAAAAACATTGAGTGTATTAGAACCGTGTGTTTACCTTTGCATCAAGAGTTTAGGCTTCTGACACTCTTTCTATTTTCCCCTCAGATTCTTGGGATTGTGTTGCAACCTGCTTTTTTATAGACACGGCTCACAATGTGTTGGACTATTTGGAGACCATCTGGAAGGTTCTCAAGCCTGGAGGGGTCTGGATCAACTTAGGTGAGTCCCTCCATGAGAAGCTACAGGCGTGTAACCTCAGCACGTTCTAGGAGTACTATTCCTGGTCAACCACACCAGAGTTCTAAAGGGAGCCATGTTCTACAGTCTGTCCGATTGATTGTGTAAATCATTCCTGCGTGTTTTCTGTGTTTCAACAGGGCCATTGCTGTACCACTTTGAGAACATGGCCAACGAGCTGTCCATCGAACTGAGCTACGAGGACATCAGGGCGGCTATCGTTAAGTATGGCTTCCAGCTAGAGGTGAATACAGCTTCGTTAACTTGGGATTGTTTGATCTCTCTTTGAATTCTAATGACCCTTTTATAAAGAAACATAAACAATTTAACATCAGTATTGTTTTCTTGTCCTTTATATTATCCACAATTATTTTAAAAATCGATATAATAATTTGTAATTTTATCATTTGCAATCAAGTTCGCCATCAGAGAGTTGTGTTCTATAAATGGTTTTCCCTCCCGTCAGGTGGAGAGGGAGTCTGTGAAGACGACATACACGGAGAACGACCGCTCCATGCTGAGATACGTCTACGACTGCGTCTTCTTTGTGGCGCGCAAGCCGGCCCGGGTGTACGCCAACGGCGACCGCGAGGAAGACGCCAACGGCGACCGCGAGGAAGACGCCAACGGCGACCGCGAGGAAGACGCCAACGGCGACCGCGAGGAAGACGCCAACGGCGACCGCGAGGAAGACGCCAACGGCGACCGCGAGGAAGACGCCAACGGCGGCCGCGAGGAAGACGCCAACGGCGACCGCGAGGAAGACGATGAAGCATGCATCGCGCCGCCGTGTGCAAAGTCCCCGCGGCGAGAGAGCGGGCTGACGTGACACGACCACACACACAAACACACACGCAACGACCGCACACGCAACAACCACACGCACACAAAGGCACACACACACAACAACCACAAACACATACAAGACCGTGCAGACAAACACACACAATGACGGCACACACACGCACAACGGCCACACACACACAAAACGACAGCACACACAAACAACGACCGTACACACACACAACAACCGCACACACCCACAACGACCACACACACACGACTGCGCACACACACACACACACACAATGACTGCAGAAACACACAACAACCGCACACACGCCAGACGACAGCACACACAAACAACGACCGCACACAAACAACGACCGCACACACACAACGACCGCACACACAAACGATGACCGCACACACAAACAATGACCGCACACGCACACAACGACCGAACACACACGCACGCAACGGCCTCACACACACACAACGATCCTACACGCTCACAAACATGACCGCCATCGCCAGAGCTGCCGACTTAAAGCAGCATTGGGGTCAAATAAATGTATTTGAGGAACGCTAAAACGAAACGATCAAGGGAGTATGGACACCATCATGTGATTTTCATTCAGTTTGATTTTTTATCCACACAGTACCTCAAAAGAGAGACAAATTGACCCATCACCTGCCAAACTCCTTCTTTGTTCCGGAGGGACTTTTGTCTTGAAGTCAATTTTTAATCCGATGTTGAAATACTTTTTGTGCGCATTTTTGTTTTTTTTGGGGGAGAAAATGTATTTGGACTGATTGTGACTTGTGCATCTCATTTACGTATTAAGGTATTTATTTTTCATTGAATCCAGAGAAATATCACCACAGCCCTGTCATAGGGATACGAAGTTGTTTTAAACTTATTTTGTATGATTGGACACCATTATCAGTACTAATTGTATTTTCTACTATGACTTTGCAATAAACATTAAAGAAAATGATGTGAACCGCATATAGTCTCTTTCGTTTCTCGACTTTGCGTTTAGGTAGCCCGTTCAGATTGTTCACGTGGTAAGTTTTATGTGGGTTAACAGGTGATCATTGTTTCATTTGACAATTAGATGCATCGCGAGTTACCGACGTTAGGAAAATAAAGGCCCGCATGGAGCTGCCATGTGGGCGGGGCTAGCAGATCTCAGCCCTCCCATTGGTCATTGAGACGTTACTCGTTTCCTTATTGGTAACATACATGCGACATCGGTGGCGGCAAGAAAACAGTAGCACAATACTTTATTGAGATAGCCTCGATTTCTGATTCACCGAACACAGCCTTCATGACTAAAAGGCGTGCAGAAGACGCATTGTTTGGCGGAGTTCCTACTAAGACGTGTTATGGTTCACTTTGTAGTCTAGACATGCAACTGAAAGGCAGCGCTACATCTGGGCCAGTTGATCCGCCATCTCTGCAAGCTCTCCTGGGAAGCCGCTGCAGAAAGAGACCCTATTCCCCTGAAGAGGCAGACGTGCAGGAATCAGTTCTTAATCGCAAACCTGCAACGGATGATCCAGGCAATCACGCATTAAACAGTGCAATGGCCGACAGTTCTAGTAGCAGCCGAGATCGGTCGACGTCTCCCACGCGGAACATCGCCAAGAAACGTGCTCGGGATGATGAGGATGTGCCTCAGAAGACCGTTCCAAAAGTTGCTAAAGTAAGTTCATACATGTAACTTGCGGTTCGTCGTTTAGAACAACGGCGTAAAACCATTGTGCACCGAGGCCGGTGCAATAGCATAAATAATCCACTAGGTGCCACTAAAGAGTCGGAGTGGTGGTAATAGTATTTGAGTGTATTATCTGTGATACTCATGTATCTTATCAAAATCTTTTTTTCTTTCTTTTTTGCCATCAATTAGCCAAATAACGACAAGAACGACGACAGCGAAGACATCAGTTTTAACTATTTCCAGTTCTGGAGAACCCCTTTGCCTGCCTTAGATCTATCGCTCCTGGAGGATGAAGACTCCAAATCAGAGTCCAGGAAAAATGTGACTGCGAAAGATGGCATGGAAACATGAATATCGTCAACACAAAACCGTCGATACACTAGTCTATAACAATGTGATAAACTGACTTCCCTTCTGTTTCTGCTAAAAAAAAAGTCATTGACAACATTCCATGTGTTGAGGTCGCTTCTGAGGAGGCTGCATATTGTTGTTTTGATTTTGGAAATATTCCAGAATTCTTCTTTGGTTCTTCATGTAGACCTACATCTCTTTCAGTCTAGACACAAGTCGAACATCCTATTTATTTTTTTTGACAGTATTAACATAATTCCAGATATAAGTCACAAACAACCGACACAGTCAGACATAGAGAGCGATGCGGAAACATAATGCACCCACTAGACTTGAAATACATAAAAATGCTTGCACTCCAAGCCAATCAATTCTGGTTAACTGTTCTCGTCCATCTTTTGTTGTTTTGATGTGATCTCCAATTCCATATTGCTCTTGCATCATGAATGTAGTTTGGCTGTATTTTGTACATGTATTTCAGATCTGAAAACGTCTTCTTGTCCACCCTTCCCTTTTAAGATGTAAGCGAATAATGCAAACACTTTTTTGAATTGCAGAGATATGATAGACTTCCATTGTTTCTTAACCGGCCGTGTTGAATTCCTTATGTTGTGTTACTGGTCATGGTACTGCTCTTCGTAGAACACTGTCAGGACATTTGTATAAAGTTTTTACAATAAACGTTTTTATCCTCAACTGTGTGTTTTTAGTTTTCTTAGCAAGTTGGTTGGAAAACAGTAGCACACAAAAGACGTGTTTTAACCACATACAAACCTGATAAGAAAACATAATTTTACTAATTGAATCAAGCGGAGAAGATGGGGAAGTTATATCGACATGCATCTGCTTTAATAAGTGACAATGTGGAGTATGTATAATTATTCAGCAGGGGAACCATGATTAATCAGGGCATGCAATATTATGCATTATGGAACCCAATCAAAAGATATAAAAATAAATCGAGATTTGGTGACCGGAAGTCCTGACAGGAAGTTTTGGGTTTGGGCTAATAGTCGAAAGGGGTGTAATGTCAACACAAATGGGAATTTTTTTATTTATTAAAGTAAATAAATTCTAGTACAGTTTATTATATATAGACTTAATGTTACTATATTGTACCGTGGGGCATGTGTATGACTATGAATCTCACATTCCACCACATTTTACTTTCCACAATATCACTTACAAGTAGTACTTGTAACTACTTTAGGCCTTAACCCTCTGTTTATTAAAATCACAGACACTTTGGTTCTGTCTATTAGGGCACGGGAAGGCAATCCAATGTTTATACTTGTAGCAATTAGGCTATAAGTTAATATTTACCCACTAAATGGCAGGTCAAACACATGCTGTTCTCATTCCACAATGGAAAATGTCATTTGTGTTTTAAGGTGGGTTATTAACTTGTCAAGGCTGTTTGAAAGAATTTTCTTGACCTTTAGAATAGGGTCTTGTAGCCCGGCTCATTGATAAGATATTAGGCCACCATGTTGGTTAGTTATTAAACTCGAGGTTGTTAATAGCAATTTAGATCGTAAATCATGTAATTCTAAACTGTTAAATGGTTAAATCCCTTTGTAAATTCAGCTTAGTGTCGGTTTGGTTCCCCAGGACCACAGCCCCAGTGCAGTCCTATGTGACCCCATCACGGAGCGTCTGGGTGACAGGGTCCTGGATAACGACCACAGGAGGCCCGTGGATGGGGACGAACGACCCATGACTGGGCCGCACTGGGGTGCTCACGTCCAGGCTCCTCAAAAAGTAACCTGGACTTGGTAACACCGGTCGCAGACGACGTCCCCGGGGCCAGGGACCCGAAGAAACCCATGGTGGCTTTTAAAATAAAAGTAGCGTATAACGCAGAATATTTTTTTTATTGATTATTATTAGCCTGTTATTATTCTGTATCTACTGGGGTCACGGAATATATAAGACCTTATATTGAACTGGGGGTCCACAACTATTGAAAACACCTGATATACAAAAGTATTCACTTAACACCATTATTCCACCACATCTATTAATGAACATATTTGCTTAGTTTACAGGAGTTTAAGTGGCCTTGGATCAAAGCGTCTATAAACGCCCTACATGTTAATGTAAACGTATAGCCCTGTAACGCATGCCTTTCAGCCATGCCTATTGCAATGCTCATGCCTGCGTGTTGTTGTTTTGGGTTGACACACAGACGTGCCCATGTGAACACTGGGCTCACACACACACACACACACACACACACACACACACACACACACACACACACACACACACACACACACACACACACACACACACACACACACACACACACACACACACACACACACACACACACACACACACAGGCTTAAAAATCCATGCATTTCTCAGGAAGTGCTAAGGAAGTGACACTCGGTTTTTCCTTTTATCAATGTTGCAACCAGTCAGGCCTTTGTTTCGGGGTATTCTTATCTGGGGAAATTCCCAGAGCTGATGCATTGAGTGGGCAGAACGAAAGAAGTATTGATGGCAGGTTTACTAGCTTCTCATCGCTGTACCATTTCGATGTTGCAAGAATCAGAGAGCGCAAATCAGAGACGGATGCTTGGATATTGTGCTGTTGCTGGTGGCTGAACGGGGAAAAGTGACATAATTATGTTCAACGACGCAATGGGCTTCACTGGAAAGGTCACCTCAACTATACTACAAGTTTGGCTTTAGATTCAGACGGCGAGGTAATTTAATGCCCTCCAAACTTTTAAACAAGTTCACTTTTTCTTTATTTTTAGACACGGAGATCGTGGATCGAAGAAAGCTTCTCCAAAAGAGACTGTGTGCATTTTATTCCTTCCACGCGGGAGCCACACCGGTAAACTAACTCTTAGTTTAACACAACCAATCTCAGAGAATGTCTCAAAGAGATGTTTAAAATATTGATTCCTGTGTATTACAGATGTGTTCCAGTATGCCACGTTTGTCAAAACCTGATCAGGTAGGCTATGATATTTTATGTTCATAGTTTTTATATCTGTTGTTATATTTTCCCTCTATACAACTTATTAATTAGTATGTAGCCTACAGTATATTAGTAAACATTCGATATTGTCTGATTGTAAAATGTTGGTCTTGTATGGTCAACATTTCAGCGCCACACTTTTTGGCAAGTCCTGTTTCAACAGATCCTTGGACTATAGTCCTAACTAGACTCTTCCTCTGCACTGCTCAGATGCTGCTGTGGACGCCTAATAGGGGAGCATTCCTGGCAGTATTCCTGCCCCCGAATATCTCTGGTTCCCGGACCTGGGCCGGAGGTGGAGGAGCACTGGTCCACAGAGTGCCACACCATAGCCAGCCCCACCGATTCCTACGGCACCATAGACTTCCAGGATAGTGCCGCGCGGGTCTGTCGCGCAAAGGTGGGTTTGAAATAAGTCCAGACCCCTCAAAGGAGTGAAAATATTGAACTATCATTCAGTATACGCCGTGCAAACAGGGGACGTGTTACTATAATAACTAAGGGTGCACTCACACTAGGCCATCTCTACCGTGCCCAAGTCCGTCTCACACCTGTACCGTGCTCAAGTCTCGTTTTCGCCCCTTTTCGCCCGTTTTCGCCCGTATAATCAAGGCGCTGGTTCTCCACAGAAAAAAGTGGGGCGCATCAAGCCTGCGCGCAGTCATGAGGAGATTCAACCTTTTAAATTGAGCAGAAATACTTTTTAATGTACAGTTAGTAATTACATTGATCAATGGGCTTTATTTAAAGCTACAAAAAGAATACAAATAAAATAATATATAAAAATGTCAACGCAACTCTGTCCCCCAGCTGGTGGGGGGGTAATGACGTCATCGTTTGCGTTTCAGGCGTCCACACGAATCCTCCTAACGAAACCGCATTCGCCGCATAGATTTGAAACCACCTCCGAGGGTGGTTTCAGAAATGTGCGGTTTCGGGCACCGGATTCGCCGGCTTCGTCTGGAAGGTCGGCCGAAACGCAAAATAAATTATGCGGTTTCACAAAAAAGTCGGCTCCGTGTGGACGGGGTCTAGTCTTGCGAACAACATTTCTTATGGACGTTTCCAGTAAATCTATCACCTATTACGGCTCCAACTCATGATTATTTAGTTTACTAGATATCTTTGTTGAATTGTCATTGAATAAGGCAATAGCACACGTGAGGGAGTGCGTTATATCTTATACATAGCAGTTCAACAATTATGTAACAGTAATGAGCAGAAACAGATTTAGATTTGTTCGTTAAATTAATAATTTATTTGGCACAGCCAACGCAAACAGTTCATGGACTTGGAATGGACTGTTGCCAAACAGAGCATAAACATTTTCCTGCCAACTAGTTGGCTACATTTATAGGTCTTCATGTTACTGCAGGAGAGCTGTTGTTACATGAATTATCTGTACATTTCCATTTATTGGGCAGCCAGGCAGTGAAATTAGAGTCTGTTGACATTCGCTTCGGAGGCTTGGTTGATTCCGATTACCTTACAGCTATCGTCGTTAATGTAGTTAAAAGTTATTCAAAAACACCTGTTAAGTCGAGTTATACCTTTTTGTAAGTCCCAGTGCTGTTGTAATCTGTAATCTGTATCAGCACCCTTGGAGCCTCTGGTTCAAATTGGTCATAACTGTTATAACTACTACTAACTAGGATGTAAAATATATAATTGTATATAAAGTATTATATAATGTGTAATAACTCTCAACCCATGTTACCAATCAGTCATCCGAAGTCCTAGTTTTCTAGGAGAGTGAGAACAAGGAACCAACAGGCTCGTCACATGTGCTGTACAAAAACCATTATAAACGTATACTGGTCCTTTCCTCTCCAGTACGTCCGTGTGTCGGTGGACTCCAGAGCCGACGACGTTCTCCAACTGATGCTGAGCGAGTGGCAGATGGACCGACCCAAGCTGCTGATCTCCGTCCAAGGGGGCTCCGAGAACCTCATCCTACCCCCCAAGGTCAGCCGGGCCTTCAGCAAGGGCCTGCTCACGGCCGCCCTCAGCACCGGTGCCTGGATCCTCACCGACGGGATCAACACCGGTACGAGTCGGGAACCAACAAAGTTAATCAATAATTGTGGATCGATTTTTAATTTTTTCTTTTTTTTTTTTGCTCAGACGGTTTTCATGATTTTTAAAGCATTCATTGTCTTGACTCTCATTTGGAACCAAGGCCATCCTTAGGAACTGGTGCTCAAGTGGAGTTAATGTCACACAAGATCCTAACGCATGCTATGATTGTATTAATAATAAAGTCCTCATTCAACGGCACGGTCCAGGCGTCTCCAAGTACGTGGGCGAGGCCCAGAAGAAGTTTGGGAGCCACAACCTCAGGAAGAGGAACACGGTGGGGGTGACCCCCTGGGGGATGATCAACAACAACAACAATGACCTCATCGGCAGGGATGTGAGTTTGAAACCCATCGCTCAATCTGGTTCGACTATAGCGTGCATCACGCTTCATTCGGGGAAGAAGTTCGGCATACCTCGCCATTCTTGTACTTGTTGCACCTCAAAGAATTTTTTACTTGCAACAATCGATGATCGCAATGCAATGTTGACCGCTTCAGTGTAGCTCTCTAGCACCTTCTACTGTCATTCGTTCTTGCCCTTCATGCGGTCTCTCTTGTCCGGTTGTTAGGTGTACCGGCCCTACCAGTCTCTGGGAAACCCTCTGAGCAAGAGAGACTGTCTGAACAACTTTCACTCCCACTTCCTATTGGTGGATGATGGCACCATAGGGAAGTATGGGTGCCAGCACGGCTTTAGAAGGCGCCTGGAGAAGCACATTCAACAGCAGAGGATACACCCTCGTGAGTTGCTTCCTATGTGTTTCTTGTCCATTTATGTTTTTTTTTTCACATTTCTATATTTCAATTGGCTGAGTGTACTTTAGTGTTTGTAATTAAGTGCTCGCAACTGAAACAATTTCCCTCAGGATCAAAAATGTAATTTTAATCCGTGGGTTGTGTGGGTTTTTGCTTGAAAAACGATTTTGTTGAAGAGCAGATTTACTAGTGTGACATCTCATCAGATTAACCATTTTATCTCTGTACCCCCCCACCATCTCATAGGCATGAACCAGGGAGTGCCTGTGGTGTGTGTGGTGGTTGAAGGAGGCCCAGCCGTGGTCACCACAGTGTTGGACTACGTCAGCAGCAATCCTCCCGTGCCTGTGTTTGTGTTCGAGGGATCGGGCAAAGCCGCAGACCTGCTTGCCTTCTTGCACAAGCAGACCGCTATGGATAGGTATTCGTATGGGATATTTGTTTTAAAGGGGACTTATTATACCACCAGGTGTGAGTGTGATTAGCCTTACAAGCCGTTTCGAAAATCTGCCTAATATGACATCACTAGTGGGTGTGTCCACCTAGATCTGTGCTGGATTAGTCTGGCTGAACGGAAGTGGACAGCGTCTATTGCTTAGCGGCCGATTTGGCCGCGACTCCTCCCCTTCCGGTTGCTGGCGTTACCAAGTTTTCGAAATTGTTTGTGGAACTAGACATCCAAACTTGTTTAATTTTAATATAATGTAATTACTGATTACTGACTATCTGATTTCATTACAATGGTAGGACCACAACATAGCCTATTTTGACATTACCTTGGAAAAGCCAGACTCTCCCCGGGGATTCTCCCCGGGGACGATGCGTTTGCGGTCACGACTATCGGCGGTTGGTGTGGATTTGGCGCATCGTTTCACTCTGACGGCGGCATGAGCGTTTGACATGGATTTAACCACTGAACCGATCCGTTCCACTTCACAATAGCTCCTAGCTCCTACGGTATTTCTTTAGTAGTGTTCTACAAGAACCACATATAAATGTTAAAACGTCGTTCGTTTTTATAGGTCCCGTGAGCTCCTCAAGGGCCAAAGTGTATGGTGGCTTGAAATCATCGTGACAAAGAATCAAACGATGTTTGTTCTTTTTATCTATAAAATTATCTCCACATAGGCGACATACATCGTTAATGGTTTTTTGTGGCGTTTGGGATTGAGCCATTTCTGACAGCCTCTGAACGTCAAGAAGTTCCGTCAAAATAATTTCCCCCCCCGGCACTATTTTGCATGGACACCGCTGCTGCTTCCCGGGCTTAGCCCCGCCCTAGACGATTGTGATTGGTTTAAAGAAATAAAGCAGGCCCGCCCAGTTTCCCAACGGATAGACGGCTCGAGGTAGCGTGGCTCCAGACCATTCTACTTGCTGTAGTTTGGTCTGGCTTTGCGAGACTAGTGCTGGATAGATCTATCTACCAGTGGATCTATCCAGCACAGATCTAGGTGGACACACCCACTAGTGATGTCATATTAGGCAGATTTTCGAAACGGCTTGTAAGGCTAATCACACTCACACCTGGTGGCATAATAAGTCCCCTTTAACTTATCGGGCTTGCATTGAAGATCTGGCCTGCGAAATACAGCTCTACATACTCTATGTCATGTGTGTTGATAGACAGCTGGATGCTGACCTTCAGGAAGACTTCCTGGATAAGATTGGAAAAGAGTTTGGAGTGGACAGTAAAGAAGCCTCTGACATCTTTTATCTGCTTCTGAATTGCATGGATTACAGGCTGTCGGTTAGTAGAGGAATGGGTGTGTTTTACAAATGGAATATTTGCAACTCCCTGAAATGATAACCTTTTGGTTCATCCATCTTTGATCGACTGAATGCACAGATCACCATCTTCGACTCAGAATCCAAAGACCAACAGACGACAGATTCGGCCATTTTGACTTCTATACTCAAGGGTATTTCTATTATACATCTTCGTTTTGATATTACTGCAAAAAGCTGATTCATTGTTTCCTGTCAGGATGCAAAGAGATTTCAACAAATATGACAAAAAATGCTTTTGAAATAAATCGCCTACCCCAGCTTTAAGTGACCCATCTATAGCGAATACAGCATGGTTAAAGTCCCCATTTCGGCTGTGCTCTCTCTTCCCTATGATCAACAGGCACCAACGCCAGTCCTGCAGAGCAGCTGGGCATGGCACTAGCATGGGACAGACCGGATATTGCTAAGGACAAGATTCTTGTGTATGGGCAGTACTGGCAGGTGAGCGTGACCGGCTCCTCCCATCCAGATTACAATAGCATTGTGCTTCTAAAGTATAATCCATAGATTTCATATCGTTGGCCTCTATGCATTATTGCCAAAGTCATATTTTGGCCCAACTCTACTCTCACCTCACTGCACCTCATTGGCTATATCTTAAGCCAATCAGAGTGCTTTTTACATTCCATAATCCCTATTTGCCTAAGTGATCTATTTGACTTAGGCGTTATTGACGCTAATTACAAGATGAATCTTAAAACTAACTGAGGCTATGATGCTATGAGGCTATTGCTATGATTGTGCTGCTCCAGTCCACTCTAACCTGACCCTCTGTGTTGCCCAGAGATTCCACTCTAACTCGACCCTCTTTGGTGCTCAGAGAGACTCCCTTGAGCAGTCCATGCTGGACGCCCTGGTCATGGACCGCGTGGCGTTTGTCCAGCTGCTCATCGACAACGGCATGACCATGAGCCGGTTCCTCACCGTGGAGCGCCTCGAAGAACTCTTCAACACGGTACTCAAGACCAAGAAACTGCTTGCTAGCTTTTTTTTTCTTTCCTTCGCTTGTTCTCTTCAACTGCTTCCCAGCTTATCTCTGTCATTCCTTGGGCCTGCCACAGCTCATTTTACTGTAAACAGCTTGACTCAGAGGATGTTGGGAAATCTTAGTCACAATGCCCTCCATGGAGGTTTGTAAAACAACAGCACGTCCACACACAGAGGATGACCAACGCTGTCCAGAGTAGGGCAATATTGTGAAGTCTTCTGCCATTCACATACTCAGATAAGACCTTATATTCATGAATAGGGCACTCCATGGAGGGAATCGCGACTAAAAGGTTGTAACATATCAACTCTAAGTCGCTTTTGGCTAGCTAGCGTCCACTGCGAGTAGGAATCAGATAACGGAAACCAAGTGGGAAAATGGTTGAAAAGTGATTGAGCTGGTGATTTGTTCGTCCTGATTGTTTCCCCAGCCCAGTGTTTCAGTGTGTCTCGCCGGACACTCTCTTTGTCTCAACTTGGCTCTCCCTCATCGCCGTGTAAACAGAGGAAATGCCAATTGTTCATTTCCAGGCCCCCAGGGGCATAGAGCTTGACTCACATTTAGAAACTATGGCTGGACTTCGCTCTTACCATAATAATAATGGTTCATATAATTCATATAATAATAATCAGTCAACTTTAATGGGAATTTCCATGATGCATGATTTTCACAAGACACTAAGACAATGTAAGCTCTGAGTTATTATCTAGTTACCAATTCACACTTTGAGCCTTGGGGTCGCGGGGGGGGGGGGGGAGTGAGACAGCCTCGGGTGATTTACAGCTACACCATGAGCTCCATCCTGGGATGCCTGAAGAGAGTAGGGGCGTCAGTGTCTGCAGTGTGCCCCCTGTTGATGGCTCACTTCAACGCTTCAGGCTTTGACTGCTGAGTGGCCTCTCTGTGCAGAGACAACTTTTCTTTATACAATTTTTTCCTTTTTGACCATAAACTTCTCACGTATTCAGATTCACATTGCCGATACAGTTCAAAGAACGTCCACCACAAAGCCTTTTCCAAAGAAAGGAGTTCTTGGGCAATTCATCTTTTGTTCTTCTCTATAGTTGTGTTCATTTTTCTTTTGGTCCACTGCTATGAGACTCTTTACGTGCAACCCTTAGCTTTCCCTATCTCCTCAGTAGTGACGCATTATTAATAATGGTTGATTAATAACCTATGGATAAGAAGTCCCTCAAAAAGAGAATCAGCCCCGTTATTCATATGAAACAAATTTTCTTACTAATTTTCTTATTTAGTGCAAAAGTCAAGTAAAATACAAATGTATTTGTTTCTTTCAGCCACAGGCCTCGTCCGATTGTTTTCTCCATCACCTCGTCGCAGATGTGAAACAAGTGAGTGGCCCTCATTAGTTTTGACTCAACTCCAGATCCCGCTAGTTTAACGTAACCTACCGCACATGGATCCCCCTCCATCTCCGTCACGTAAACCTTACGACGATACAATCTTAAAGGGGACATGTTATACCACAAGGTTTGATTGTGATTAGCCATTACAAGCCATTTTGAAAATGTGCAGCTTCTGACATCACAGGTGGGCGAGTCCACCTAGACGTGCGCTGGATAGATCAGTCTACCAGCCTACCCAGTGGACTGTAGCAAACGTTGGTCATCTATCCATCATTCATCTAGGTTGACACGCCCACCTGTGATGTCAGAAGCTGCACAAGCTGCACATTTTCAAAACAGCTTGTAATGACTAATCACACACATACCTGGTGGTCAAATATGTCCCCTATAACGACCGATGAATTCCCATGAAAGCAGCAGGAAGGTCCCCATTTGCATGTGTGTCGTGTGTGTGTGTGTGTGTGTTTGTGGTCAGAGCTCCATGCCAAGAGGGTACCGTCTCACTCTGGTCGACATGGGCCTGGTGATCGAGTACCTGATTGGAGGAGCGTACCGGAGCATCTACACGCGCAAGAGTTTCAGAGCGGCCTACAACCTCCTGAAGATCCAGAACAAAGTGAGAAGGAAAGCAACGCGCCGTTAAGAACGCCGTTAAGATGATTAGATGAGGATGAACATAAGGGGGGCAGTGTAGGACAGTGGTTCTCAAAGTGGGGTCCGCGTACCCCTTGGGGGTACTGGGGGTACTACAGCGGGTACTTTTTCACCCTGAACAAGTTTCAATTGTAAAAGCTAGACAATGTGGTTAAAATGTAAATCTGAAAACAAAGATAAAGGAGAATCTTTATTTTTTCTCCCAAAAAGGTTTTGTGCCTGTGAAGGGGGCACTTAGCTGAAAAAATATCTTAAAAGGGGTTAACTAATAGAACAAGTTTGAGAACCACTGGCCTAAGGGCAATGGGTTCGACCGTAAGCGGAAAGGTACAAGGTTGGAATCCCAGTGTTCACAACGGTCTAGAGCAAGATGCCATTACCTATTGAAGCTCATCACTAACAAAACAATCACTGTGAACCACTTTGGATAAAGTGATCTGCTAAATGACGAAGCAGCATGTACGTACTGTCTAGACACACATTGTTTTATAAACAATGTGTGTCTATCTTGGATGCCTATCTCACCTCACCTGACCGCTTTGCCTGTGTTGACGCAGGAGAAAGCCCGGAGTAGCGCTTGCTTCCTGTCCAAACCCAGGCGAGTGCTGACATCCAACCCCCCCAGAGTCCCACAACGGCCTCACTTCTTCAGAACCGCTCAGCCGTACAAGTGCAAGGTGGGCGGGGCGAGGCCGACACACAGACACACAACTGTTGAGTCATACTTTGCTGCTCGCTTGGTTGATTTCCGTTGCCCACTTTTTGGAATTCAGCTGTCTATATTTAGTCCTAATACTCCTTGCGTAACAAGGAGCTATTGTTACGCAATGGAAAAGTTTTATACTTGTGCTGACTTTTACTGATCAAGGCATTCTAGTGTCTAATGTCTAACATGCGTCTACACGTCTAAAGTGTTAACTCTGTGTGGCTTGGCTGTGTCTACCATCCCCCCCCCCCCCCCCCCCCCCCGCGCTCAGGGGACAGACCCGTATCCCGGCAACCAAGAGGCGATGGCGTCCGCGGCCGCCGACGTCACGCTCCTCGTGCACTTCAACTTCAACGACCTGTTTGTGTGGGCGGTGCTGCAGCGCCGCCAGCAGATGGCGCTGTTCCTGTGGCAGCATGGCGAGGAGGCGCTGGCCCGCGCCACGGTGGCCTGCAAGATGTACCGCTCCATGGCCTCTGAGGCGCGGCAGAGCAGCATGCACGAGACCCTGGCGGACCAGCTGAAGGCCTGCTCACTGTAAGGTGCCGCAATGGAAGTAAGCCTACGGGCTTCGTTGTGTCGTCCCTGACTATTTATGTGTTTTAATGTATGACACCGAAGGGAGATAGGAGGTCCTACTCTCTGTAAGGGGGGGGGGGGGGGGCTCTACAGATAGGAGGTTCTGCTCTCTGTAAGGGGGAGGGGGGGGGGGGCACTCTACAGATAGGAAGTCCTGCTCTCTGTAAGGGGGGGGTCTTTACAGATAGGAGGTCCTGATAGGAGGCCGTGAGTGGGATAATGCACAGTGTGTCACGGCAGTATGTTACTGAACATGAATAGAAACTGAGCAAATCCCGTCAGAATAATGATTTAGCTGTTGCTTGTTTGAACTTTGTCTGCCCCCTTGAGAAGGGTACATGTTTGACTCATTGAAACTGGCACTTATTGAAAATGTATGGCTGGAACCAATTTATATAGTGCCTCTGAATCCTAGTCTGATGTAAACATGGTGATTTGCTTGGAATACCGTGTGCGTATGCACAGCAACTTGTTTTTTCTTTCTGATTTACTGTTTCATGATTCAGCGAAAACAGTGACAGGTCATTATTGAGGGGAGTAACACTAGTAGGCCTGTTTGTCAAGTGATCCATGCTCACCACGTATCGGTTACGTTGATACCCATCGGATGTGGTTCGTGTCCCGTCCCCGTCGGTCAGCGAGTTCGGGCAGCTGTCGGTGGACATGCTGGACTGCGCCTTCCGGCAGAACGAGCAGATGGCCATGAAGCTGCTGACCTCGGAGATGGACGCCTGGAGCCACTTCACCTGCCTGCAGATGGCCGTGTCGTCCTGCCACCGGCCCTTCGTCGCGCACTCCTGCACCCAGACGCTGCTCACGGACCTCTGGACCGGCTCGCTCAACATGAGGAAGAACTCCTCCTTAAAGGTACAGGAGGCGCTTTTAAAGGGACTCCTGTTGAGCGGGTTAAGGCTTGAGCTCAGTTCAATTTGCATTTATTGTGCCACAAGGGGCCTTTATTCGGCAGCAGCCGGTTATGTTAGTTTACAGGGGTCGGCTTAGCCCACGGAGGTAGAGCGGGTGGACTTGCTAGTTCGATTCCCGGCTCCTCCTTGTAGCTGAGGGTCGAGGTGTCTTTGAGCAAGGCACCTCACCCTCACTGCTCCGGACGAGCTGGCTGTCGCCTCGCATGGTGCACTCCGCCGTCGAGGGAGTGAATGTGTGTGTGTGAACTGTTGTAAGGCGCTCTGGATAAAAGCGTCTGCCGAATGCCCTAAATGTAAATGCAGCAAGGCATGATACTACAACACAATCAACAGAGTAAGACACACAGAAAACATTTTAAATTCAAATTGTGACATTCAATCCTGTAAGGCTAAAAAACGCATAAACAGTTTGCAGCCATGTTCTGTTACTACACCACACCTAGGTGGCTGCCCCAATCCACATAGGTGACCTTCTTGGCCTGGTGTTGGTGCCATCTAGGAGAACTCCCCTAGTGTGGGTGGAGGTGTTTTTAAACTGTGCACATGGATTGCTCAAAGGTGTGCAGCCTCACCGAGCCCCAGAATCCCTTCAGACTCGGCCAGGTGGCGCTGCTACAGCCAACAATCATCCACACACTCTCCCACACAGATAAAAACAGATAAAAACCCCATGGCTTAGGGTTTGATGGAGATAACGTAGATCCGAGGCACATCTACTACTTTGCATCGCCCACGTAAGTCAAGTCAAGTCCCTTTTATTTAGGTAGCACATTTAAAAACAACAGGAGTTGACCCAAAGCGCTTTACATTTGCAGAAGTCAGGGTTGGGCAGGACAGTTGTTGAAAGGGGCCCAGGGATACACAGGTCTTGACTAAAAAAGAAATGCATAAAATAAGTAGAAAATAAGTAGGAAGAAAGCAATAAAAGTAGTAAGAACAAGGTTAAGGGTGTTAAGGGTTGTTAAAAGCAAGAGTGAAAAGGTATGTCTTTAAATTAGACTTAAAACTGGCAAGGGTGGTAGAGGACTTGATGTGGGGTGGAAGGGGATTCCATAGGTTTGGGCCGGCAACAGAGAACGCCCGGTAAGCCCCCCGGTTGTGCTAAACAACGTCTCCACGTTGCCGATGTTTTCGGGGGCCCCCCTCGCTGACCTCACCCACAGCTAGACTCGCTAGACTGACTCCCCGGAGGAGCAGGAGTAAGAGGGGAGTAGTGGGAGTAAGAGGGGAGTAGTGGGAGTAAGAGGGGGGTAGTGGGAGTAAGAGGGGAGTAGCGGGAGTAAGAGGGGAGTAGTGGGAGTAAGAGGGGGGTAGTGGGAGTAAGAGGGGGGTAGTGGGAGTAAGAGGGGAGTAGTGGGAGTAAGAGGGGGGTAGTAGGAGTAAGGAGGGAGTAGTGGGAGTAAGAGGGGGGTAGTGGGAGTAAGAGGGGGGTAGTGGGAGTAAGAGGGGAGTAGTGGGAGTAAGAGGGGGGTAGCAGGAGTAAGCCTCCCCATGCTTTGGCCCTCCTCCAGATCCTGCTCAGCCTGGTGCTGCCCCCGGCCATCCGTCTGCTGGAGTTCAAGAGCCAGGCGGAGATGTGCCACGTCCCCCAGGCCCAGGAGCCCCCACTGTTCGGCCGGGACCCCGGGAGGCCGGGGCCCCCGGACCCCCAGAGGGAGAGCCAGGTAACACAGCGGGCGGGCGGGGGGGGGGCCTCTCGGTAGACTCGCAGTCTGTTCATCAATCTTTTATCGTTTGTGTTTATTATCTTCAAATTGTATTGCGTTTGATCGTGTTTGGGTGTTTTATTGTGTTGCGTGCATTGTGCTACTGTTAGTATTGTATGTGGTTAACTGCTGTATTCTGTTCTATACTATGATCATCTAGGTTTGTTTTGCTATTCTATTCTAGTTTGTGTGTGCATGTGTGTGTGTGTGTGTGTGTGTGTGTGTGTGTGTGTGTGTGTGTGTGTGTGTGTGTGTGTGTGTGCGTGTGTGCGTGTGTGTGTTTGTGTGTGTGACTCCTGAGGTGCGTTCAGAATCGCAAACATAGGCGAACGTTCGCGAACGATTTTATACATTTTCCGTTAAACGAACATAAGCAAGCAAACGTTTACGAACATAGGCAAACTGTCTGAAGAGGTAGTTCTCCACAAACAGATGCTCTCTTCGGCTACGTGACATTCGTTGCCATGGCATTAAACTAAACTATATTGAAATCATTTACTCCTTTCCTACACAGAAAGCAATAGATAAAACGTTTCTTTTGCATCCTAAAATGCGATTTGAACGTTATATCGCAGTAAGTGGGTACAACTTCGGTGACGTAGCCCTCTATTCTTGAATTTTCCGTACTGGTTGTCTGCAGTAGGCTTTCAATGAGGTCGACCACTTGCAAACCCTCTTCTGTAAACTCTTCCATTAACATGGAGGCTGCCGCTAATACCATGGCCTTCGTATCCATTTTTTTCGTTTGCAGTTTGTTTAGAACGGTGTTCAAAAATCGTTCAAAATTAATTGTTTAATGTCAACGCGTTCGTTGCGAACATTCGCCTATGTTCGCTGAACTTGAACGCACCTCAGGTGTTTGATTCTATGATCTAATTTTTGTGTTTGTGGGATTTTAGGTGTTCGATTTTATGATGTAATTTGTGTGTGTGTGTGTGTGTGTGTGCGTGTGTGTGTGTGTGTGCGTGCGTGTATGTTCCTGCGTGTGTTTGTGTGTATGTGTGGGCGTGTGTGTGTGTGCGTGTGCATGTGGGCGTGTGCATGTGGCCTTGTGTGTGTGTATGCATGCGTGCATTTGTGCCTGTGCGTGCGTGCATGTGTGTGTGTGTGTGTGTGCTTGCGTGTGTGCGTGTGTGTATCTCTTCCAGGACGTGGAGAGTGCCCAGTCTTGCACTCAGTCGTGCCTGGGCTGCATGTCTCAGACGTGCTCCGCCCTCACCAACTTCTGTGTCTTCTGGATCCGGAGGTTCTACGAGTGCTACACTGCTCCTGTGGTCAAGTTCTGGTTGCACACCGTAGGTGGACAAGCCCCCACTCCTATTAAAGTCACTGTATATATATATATGTATATATATACATATATATATATACATATATATATATTGTTGTGCACATGCTCATCAACCGCCTTGTTAATGTTTTGTGACTGGTTATGGGTGAACTCCCAATGATTGATGATTTGATGATTGGTGATCTAATGAGACATGATTTGATGAATTTCATGATAATGGTAATCTAATGATTTAATAAATTTGATGGTGATTTGTAATCTCATGATTCATGATTTAATGAATTTGATGATTTTTAATCTCATTATTCATGATTTAATGAATTTGATTCTTTGTAATCTCATTATTCATGATTTAATTAGAGCTGTCAGTTAAACGCGTTATTAACGGCGTTAACGCAAACCGAATTTAACGGCGTTAATTTCTTTATCGCGCGATTAACGCAATTATTTTATATTAAAAAAAAAAAACAATTTTTTTTTTCTTTGGCTCAAAACAAAGAAGCAGTAGCCTGACTGCTATGTTCAAATGACATTTGTTGAAAGCAGTCATTTAATTGCACTATAGGCTCTTTTTTTGTATCGTCCTGTTTTGATCGGTGTATATGCCAATGTTGTTATCAATAAAAAATCATTTGCACAAGGCAAGCCGATGCACTTCACCATGTTGATAAGAGAATTAAAATGAGAAGAATTATGGGACAAAAAAATCAAGGGATATTTAGCATAGAAAAATAATTTGCGATTAATCGCGATTAATTAGAGTTAACTATGACATTAATGCGATTAATCACGATTAAATATTTTAATCGCTTGACAGCTCTAGATTTAATACATTTGATGATGATTTGTAATCTCATTATTCATGATTTAATACATTTGATGATGATTGGTGAGCTCATTATTCATGATTTAATACATTTGATGATGATGGGTGATCTACTTAGAAACGATTTAATACATTTGATGATGATCGGTGATCTCATGAGACTAGATGTAATCACTATGGCGTGGAGATATTCAACAATTCACCAGATTGGCGTGATCTTGCTCTTGCCCAGCCTGATGCTCTCTGCGTACGTGTCTCCCCCCTCACTCCGTCCCTCGTCCTCCCGCCTGCAGATCGCCTACCTGCTCTTCCTCTTCCTGTTCTCATGCACCGTCCTGGTGAGGATGGGCGACCGCCCCAGCGTTCAGGAGTGGCTGGTCATCGCCTACATCCTGTCCACCGCCGTGGAGAAGATCAGAGAGGTGAGAGAGAGAGAGAGAGAGAGAGAGAGAGAGAGAGAGAGAGAGAGAGAGAGAGAGAGAGAGAGAGAGAGAGAGAGAGAGAGAGAGAGAGAGAGAGAGAGAGACAGGGAGAGAGAGGGAGAAGAGAGAGAGAGAGAGAGAGGAGAGAGAGAGAGAGAGAGAGAGAGAGAGAGAGAGAGAGAGAGAGAGACAGGGAGAGAGAGAGAGAGAGAGAGAGAGACAGGGAGAGAGAGAGAGAGAAGAGAGAGAAGAGAGAGAGAGAGAGAGAGAGAGAGAGAGAGAGAGAGAAGAGAGAGAGAGAGACAAGGGAGAGAGAGGGAGAGAGACGAGAGAGAGAGAGAAGAGAGAGAGAGAGGAGAGGAGAGAGAGAGAGAGGGAAGAAAGTGAGAGAGAGAGAGAGAGAGAGAGAGAGAGAGAGAGAGAGAGAGAGAGAGAGAGAGAGACAGAGATGGAAAGAGAGAGGGAGGGAGAGAGAGTGAGAGAGAGAGAGAGTGTGTGAGAGAGAGAGAGAGAGAGAGAGAGAGAGAGAGAGAGAGAGAGAGAGAGAGGAGAGAGAGAGAGAGAGAGAGACAGAGATGGAAAGAGAGAGGGAGGGAGAGAGAGAGAGAGAGAAGGAGAGAGAGAGAGTGTGTGTGAGAGAGAGAGAGAGAGAGAGAGAGAGGAGAGAGAGAGAGAAGAGAGAGAGAGAGAGAGAGAGAGAGTGAGAGAGAGAGAGAGAGGAGAGAGAGAGAGAGAGAGAGAGAGAGAGAGAGAGAGGAGAGAGAGGAGAGAGAGAGAGGAGAGAGAAAAGAATAGAGAGAAAGGCAGAAAAAGAGAGACTGAGAGAAAACGAGAGAGAAAAACCGAGGAATGGCTTTAGCTGTCTGTAGGCTGACTCTGAGTAGGCACTCACACATGCAGCATAACACAGCAGCAGGAAGTAGCGCCGGGCGCCCCAATCACCTGGCCCCGCCCCCCCAATCAACCTGGCCCCGCCCCCCAGGTGCTGATGTCGGAGCCCAGGAAGCTGAGCCAGAAGCTGAAGATCTGGTTCTCCGAGTACTGGAACGTGTCCGACTTCATTGCCATCCTGCTCTTCGTGGCGGGGCTCATCCTGCGCTGGCAGACGGGCACCTTGCGGGTGGCGGGGCGCATCAGCTACTGCCTGGACATCATCTTCTGGTTCGTCAGGGTGCTGGACCTGCTGGCTGTCAACCAGCACGCCGGGCCCTACCTCACCATGATCACCAAGATGGTCCGTCGGGGCGCTTTGGAGTGGTTTTATTCATTTATATTTACATTTTTATGTATTTATGCTTTTATCCAAAGCGACTTGAAATGACTACATTTGTCTGAAGAAAGAGGAACAAAAATATATCGCTGTCGGTACAGTAAGGATGTTCATGGAACCAATGGTCAAGAACTAAGACAAAATTAAATACTTTTTTGTTACTATTACTATTATATACTACTATATACTATTGCTTTAGTTGATTCTAGTCATACCCCGCTGCTCCACTAGGGGGCGTCAGCGTCGTGTCTAGCGAGCGTTTCGTCACATGGGTCATTCGGGTGGAATACGCGGGCAACCATAAGGAAGGGAAGGCCCTCCAGACCGAAATCTAAAATGGCCTGTATTGTAAAAGCTCGTAAGGCCACAGGTTGACGTGACGCTGATGGCGATGCAGCACTTCCAGTGGAGCCTGATTATTAAGACATGAGGCAGGTTAGTGTAAACAGAAAGATACAGGCCTACGCTACCCCTAGGCGCCCATGAGCAAGACGCCCTAACCTCGTACTACCCCCACGTGCTCCTAAATGTCCCCTCAACTCACTGTTGATCTCCATCGTGAATGTGGATGTCTTTTGATATTTTTTCACTGTCCCCGAAGTTGCTGGGTTAAGTGGGGTTAATGGGTTGTTAATTGGTTGTGTGTAGTTGTGTCGTTGCATGTTAACATGATGTGGTTGTCGACCGCCACCGTCACCGTGAATGACGTGTTTGTTTGATTGGTGCGCCATTTTCCATGTGGCGGGTGTTATAACGTAGCCTTAGGGTGTATTAGGGTGCGGAACTACTTAATTGCAAATATCAGCCGATAATATCTGCCGATATATCGGTCGGACACCAGTTGTATTGTTAACCTTTGTAGTTTCATCTCTCCCAGACCAGCAACATGTTATCCATCGTGGTGATGATGGCGATCGTGCTGCTGAGCTTCGGCGTGGCCCGTAAGGCCATCCTGTCCCCCAACGAGGCCCCTTCCTGGAGGCTAGCCATGGACGCTGTCTCC